>NC_048295.1:8702616-8944380 GCF_009762535.1 Notolabrus celidotus | reverse complement strand
TAACTTCAACCTCTGGACTGCCAGTCTGTCCTCTACACCCCTGTGCCACAAAGGCACACATGCAGAATTCAGCTCTGGGTGGATCTATCTTCATTTTACTGCTCTCTGACTTTAAAAGTCACAAGCCTGAAATAAGGATCGAACCTTCAACCTCTGTACTGCCAGTCCGTCCTCTACACCCCTGCGCCACAGGACAGCCTGTAGATGATGTGTGTTTAACATTTTCTTTCTCCTTTAGATGACAACTTTTAAAAACTCTTCAACAAGGACTGATTACAGCGAGGAATGATTTGGACCTCAGGGGATCGAAACCAAGACTCTAGGACTCAAGACAAGTATTTCTGCTCCTGCGCCACAGAGACAGACCTCTTGCTGATTTTCCAAAACCTCCTCACTCCCTGCATGTTGTTCTCTGGCCTTAAAGAGAACTACAAACATGGAGAATCTGTGGTAAGGAAGTTATTCACAGATTGACCAAATATGGTCTTATTTCCTGACTAAGGAAACCATGAGTCATCATTGTCACATTGAATGTTTATTGTGTTGAGTCATGTTTAAAGGAACAGTGCTGGGATTGGAAGGTTTGCAGTCACGTGATGTGTCGGCCATTCTGCTCTCCGCTTTGCTTGTCCTTTGTCACCATGGAAACTCTTCTTCTTTCTACATATGTTCAGTCCTTCATTCAACACACCCGGTCCTCCCGTCAGCCGCTCCTTCAGCCTGAGTCTCCTCTGTTGTTCCTCCATGGTGGAATCAAGACCCACAGCCTTCTTGAACCTCTGCTGCAGCTGCTGCACGGGGAGAGGAGATGGGACACAGGAGAAAGATTCAGCCTCTTCACTCTTTGGGTTTTTATTTGTGAACATGCAGTGTGTTCTAAAAGAAGCTTGTAGTGAGGTTTAAGTTACACCAAATGATATGAATGTGATGCATGTGGATCTGTAACTCCAAACAGTGACTGCTGACCATAAAAAACAATCCACTTCACTTTGTCGTCTGCTCCTGATTCCTCCATCCTCACTCCACCTCAGTCTGTCGTCCCAAAACTCTGAGGAAAAACAAACGCACATAAGATCAATCAACAGGATTACATTCTGTCTTGCTATCCATCTATAAACACCAATCAGACACAACATAAAGACCACCTCGCACCCTGACCTGATGACATCGGGGCCGTTTCTGTCTCCGCCCGTGTCTCCCGTCCTGAGACCTATGCTCACAGAGCAGAGGGAAGGAGGAGAAGAGGGAAACAAGAGCCCAGCCAAGAGGCCCAAGGCCGCCGCCTTCTCTGGACCCCCAAGCTCCAGGTCACCGAGCACCCTCAAGTCGCTGGTCCCGAACTCAGTGAAATGGCACTTTAAAGCTAACGTGAAATAATTAAAACACACCGGTTCAATTACAGGAGCTGAATCAATAACACAAACATCCTCTCATGACTTTGAGGGGAATACAGCGCCCTCTAGTGGTGAGGCTGTCAACTACTGCAACAACATTACAGCGCTGTAGAACAGAGTTAATTAGACTTTAAACACAACAACGACAAACACACGTCTGTCACTCTTTCTAAGGCTCAGCAGAGACAACATGTCCTACGCAGAATCATTAACACGCATTATACGCAGAAAGTATTACACTGGGTTCTGAGGATGTACAGGCTACATCACGACTGATTACATAAGCCACTGCACATTCTGCTCAGCCCCTTTAAGAAGAATCTGCATGCATGCTAGGCTACAGGTTCTGCACACAGGACCAGTTCTGCAAAGTCAATTTTCCAAGACTCACTCACCTCAGTTCAGGTGGACACTCTCCTGGGATTTGCAGCACTTTATTTTGCCACCAGGAAGCCACTTGGTTTTGCCAACATCACAGACATGTGCTCCTCCGATCAGCTGTTCAGGTCTGCAGCTTCAAAGACACAAAAACACAAACAAAACTTAATAAAGAATCATTCTGACAGAGCTGGGGACACACTGTTTCATGCAGACAAGTGCTGGAAATAATCCCAATACAGCTCAACACCTAAACTGAGGTGAGTGCTCGGGGTCAAGGTCTTGGTGAGCTGTCATCTACAGCAACAACATTACAGCACGTGCATGAACAGAGTCATTAAGACCGTTAAACGTTAAACTCAACAACAACAAAACACTTCCACGCGCAGTCAGAGGCTCACAGAGACAACAAGTCCCCGCAGTAGCATTAGCAAAGCACGAGCTTGCGCCTTAGCCTTCACAACAAGTCCGCAAGCGCGTTAGCATTAGCGTTAGCAGGTAGCTCAGCGTCCTCGTGTTTCGTGTCTCAGCCTCAAACTCACCTTCGTCTCGTCTCCCCCTTGCACGCTCCGGGTCCGGGTCTTTAGTCTCCAACATTTTCTCCTTCTTCTGTGTGTTTTCGCTGTTTCTTCGTCGTTCTGCAGACTCCCGTTGTGGTCCGGAGGAAGCGTGTCCGTGCGTCAGTCAGCAGCAGCAGCGTGGAGCAACCGGAACCGGAAGCTCCTGCGGGGGACGTCACCTGAACACGGTCTACGCACCTGAACGTCACCTGAACGTCACGTCCTGGGTGTTTGGCGCTCCCATGTGGCCAATGCTGTGAATTACATGTCTGTTTAGAAATACTTAGAAAAGCAATAAAAGCAGGACAGACAGGATATTTCTGACTTTACAACCACACCTTAAAAACATCAACTATCCAATTAAGAGTGTCTTTGACTTTAATACTCACTGAGTCACTGATAAGGATCGAACCTTCAACTTCTAGACTGCCAGTCCGTCCTCTACACCCCTGCACCACAGAGACACACAACATACATGTTTCCAAATGCTTTAACTTCTGCTAATTTTTAAAAACACTCTTCAAAATTCATCAAACCTGAGATGGGGATCGAACCTTCAACCTCTGGAGTGCAAGTCTGTCCTCTACACCCCTGCGCCAAACATACACACACATACACATACATACATACATACACATAGATTTATACTGTATATTTAAGTCCTAGTTTGACCCCTCACAAGCTGCTGAACCCAGAGGTCAACATTTTCTATTTTCCCCATCAAGGTCCCAGGTCCCCAGACTTTGTAGATCCAGCGTTTTGCTCCTCAAAGCGTTACTGAATAAATAAATGAACAAATATGGTTTAAAAAGTGTTTATTATGAGTAACAAAATATGATCTGTACGACAACATGGGTTATGTGCAGAGGTGGAGATCACTGTAATCTTTCAAAGCAGCTGTGTTTGCATGAAGACATGGGGAACAAAGAGATCAGTATGTATTAATAACAGGCATCAGTGTGGTTTTATACCGGCTCACAGTCACTTTGGTGTGTTAGCATGGTAAATATGAAGCTAATATGTATCTATAATGTGAGGTTCAATACAAGGTTTATAAAACAGGTGAACAAAAAAATATCACTATTACAAATAATGCTTGTGAGACCAAGTACTGGCTTTGACAAAGTTCATGATCATATGAAATTCAGTGTACAAAATGTTACTCATACATGCTGCCTATAAATGACTATACAGTTCTATTCTTCTAATATATTAGACGATACATTCAGAGAGTATAATGGCACAGAGGTGTATCACTGGTTTAATCATCCTTTCAGTTTCACTTGATACAAAGCATTAAAGTCAATCTGGCAAAGCTTCATACCTACATTGTTCCACTGAGATCCACAGCCCTCCCTCCTTAAAGCCCCCGTGTGGAGTTTCATCCTTGTTTCAAAAATCATTCTCACACTAATCATCCCTGACTTTTATTTTGAAGGCAGAAATCCTACTCAGAAGGTCTTTAAAGTCCCTGAAGTGGATCATTCCCCCTCCAATTTGGATACACAATGCATTTGTACATATATTAGTATATATGTGTGTGTGTGTGTGTGTGTGTGTGTGTGTGTGTGTGTGTGTGTGTGTGTGTGTGTGTGGTGTGTGTGTGTGTGTGTGTGTGTGTGTGTGTCAGACACTAAAGCATTACATTTAGCATTACAAGCGCTGGGTACTTTCCTAGAGCAGCTCAGTCCAACATACTGGCCTCCCTTTGCATTCCTCTGAGGCGGTGGGCCAGAATCCACCTCTGATTGGTTCGTTGAACACCCTGGTCTTGTGGTGTGTTAGATGGCCATCGTGCACATGATGAACTGTGAAGAGGAAGTCAAGAGAGGGGAGACAAAGAGAAAGAGTCAGCCGACAAGTGACCTCAACAGGAAACTCATGACTGTGCATTCCTGGGTGAAGACGAGCTCATTGGACTCAAACGCATCATTTAGGAGACGTTGGCTGTTAAAAGTTTCCTCAATGTAATTTGAACATTTGTATAGTCTCAATCTTATGATGTCAAACAGTAACAACAGTCTGACATGGTGAGGGTTAGAGCTAGGTAGTTCAGGGTGTTTTTACTCTTTTCTATTCATGGTGGATCTGTGGAGGAAGGAGGGAGGGAGGCAGAGGACTCAAGAGGTTACAGGACACTAAATAAATACATAAAGAAGTAGAGAAATAAAGAGGTAAATAAATAAAGAGAAGGAATAAGGAAAATAGAATAAACTACAGCAGTGAAAAAAAGAGTGTGTGTGGTATGAGCTGACTCACATCATCATACTGGAAGGTGACGGCTCCCTGCTGCATGGTGTCTCTCCGCCTGAAGTTGTCTGCAACAGGAAAGTCAGTCCAGCTTATTCAACAACACAGAGCAGCAAAATCTCACAGCACATGCACGTGGCGGTTCACTGAAACCACAAACTGACCCTGGTTCTGCTTTTCGTACCTGTGAGAGCTCTCAGTTTGACACAGCAGGCCACGTAGTCGTCAAAGAAGATCCTGCCCCCTTTGTTGTAGCGCTTGACGATGGTGTTCAGAGCCTGAGGACTGATGCGGTAACCTGAGGGCAGAAAGGTCACACTTACTGATGTGAGACAGATGCAGCTTTAACTCAACAACCTGAGGGTCAACACGGCCCTTTAAACGTGCACAAACTTCATGAGTTATTAGTTGTTGAAGTCTCACCCATGGCGTTGACTGCCCTGATTCATCTCGTGAGGTTCCACGGTCCCGCTGCGGTCACGGTCAAACATCTGGAAGTTCTGCTTCCAGCCGTTCAGAGCCTGGAACAGGTCCTTGAACTCACTGAACCCCATCTTCCCCGTAAAGTCCCTCTGTTGGAGACCTGGTTAAGATGCAATAACTGCTGACCAGCACCCATGTGGACTTTAGAGTGAAAATGAAAGCAGGCTGGACCGGTTCAGAGTGAAACCACACCTATGGTAAACAATTAGAAACAGAGAGCGTGAATGGAGAAGTCAGCAGCGAGAGAGTGAATCAGGCTGGCTTTGAGTGACTCAGCAGAAAGGATACGTCCAGCATGGCGATCATGATGCGGCACGTCTCCAGGCTGAAGGCTGTGGGGACAAGAAAACAGGAGAAGAAGAAGTGTGTGAAACAGTGGATTCAATGATGTCACCTGTTAGTCTGTGAAGGAGAGTTCTGAGCCATGAGTCTGACACGGGTCTGTTTTAAAAGCTGGAAGTGATCAGACCCTGGCATGAGGAAGAGACATCTAAAGGTTACAAAGCCTTTCAGCTGACCCTGCTAAGCTTCTTCTGTATTATAAATGAAACCATAATTTACTAAATTAACATCATGTAGGGTTGTAAAAAATCTGAATCTACCTACTGTGACCATAAATGTGTGGAGAAAAATGATCAGTCTTTAAATCATCCAAGAAGCACTGCATCATTTCAGGGTGTTTTGCCTCCACCTGGTGGATGTTTAAAAGAATGCACTTTAAGGCGCCTCCACCTTGGCTTTACTTTTAGAACACATAAAACTGTGTTCACACTTTGTATACACAGTCTTCAGTCAGTCCTAAACTTGAATCCTGTTGTAATGGTGAGGCAGCAGCTGCTCGACCTGCTTCTTTGTCTTCAGACTTTTTCACTAAAACACCCTGGAGGTAAAAGTTTTCACCTGACAGGCTTCTTAAGTAGAACCCTGCAGAATGAGAGGTCTGTGTGTCTCTTTGGCCTGTTTTCAGTTTGAGATTGTCCCTTAAATTATCAGAACTTCAAGAAGCACACTGGCTGGATGCTTTTGATATTAGAAAAGTGCAAAGAGTTTCTGATGACACATTTTATATCAAGCACATCACAGTTCAAATATTCAGCTCACACACTAAATCTGAAACTTGTCTGAACACCTCTTATGACTGGATCTAAATCTGTCCTTCCTGCTTCTGTATATGAAACATTTTCTCACACAGCCTCTGTCACAGACCGGTCAGCTGTCAGCCAATCACTGCAGACGTTCACGGTGGTCGAAGAAACCCACACCCACTTCCCTGGAGGAAATCCCCTGATAGTGATGTCTCAAAGCTCTGACAAGTGGAGTGGATATTTCTGAGCTCTGCTGTTCACACTTGTGGTTTCAAAGATAAGATGGAGATGACTTATTAATAAAGGTTATTGAATGGAGGATCAGCTGCTGGAGATGTAGTGAGCTCAGTGATGTTAACACCTGACTGAACTGTGCTTTGTAGAATAATTCAGGTTTTGAACTTACGAGAGTAGCTGCCAGTGAAACCAGACTGGGTCAGACACCTCTGGAGCTCCTCTGCATCGACCTCGCCGTCCTGGACAGAGCAGGAAGAGACGTTTAGTTATGAGACTCTCTGAGGAATAAAACCAATCTGAGGAGAGCGGTCTGTACTGACTCTACGGTGAGTTAGAGGGGGAGAAGGAGAAAGGAGAATCCACACACTGTATGATTCAGTTTAACTCAAACAAGTCAAAATAACACGCTGTCAGAAGTGTTTCCTGTGCAAGCTTTACAAACAGGGGAAGTGTTGACAGATTATGTGTTTGTTACCTCATTAGCTTACGGTAAACAATAACTGGTTTAGAGGAGAGGATATGCTGATGCTAACAGACATCAACAAGGTCAAAACAAGAGACAGTACGGTACAAAATGTAGCACCACATGACATTACAACGGATTGAAGAAGAGAAGGACTACACTGCATCACTCAGTAAAATACTGTTCTTACTGTTTTTAACTACAGAAGCAAAACAAGTTAAGACAGAGCTCTATAATCCCTCAACCACAGAGTCACTGCAGGGTTAAGTAAGATGTGTTCACACAGAGAGAGTGTGTTGCTCACTCTACACTTGAAATGTGAAAGTGAAAGCAGCCCTTCACGGAGTAACATGGACCCACCTGGCCGGCTATGTTGGTGAAGTATCCCCACATTGGATCGTTTGCAGCAGGGGCTTGAGCTCCATACCCGTGCATGCCGCCTGGATACCCCCCTCCATACTGGGCGTATCCTCCCTGAGGTGGTGCACCTCCCATGTGTGGTCCACCCATGTGCCCGGGCATCTGGCCTCCCATGTGTCCTCCTGGCATTCCATGGGGCATCCCTTGTGCTGGCATGCCCGGCATCTGAGCCCCGTACTGCGAGGAGAAGAGATGACAGATCTGCTCTTTATATCATAAAATGCATTAACATTCCTTCATGTGCTCAGACTTGATGTCAGCTTCCTGATCATGTCAAGGAGCTCTGAAAGTGGGGGCGTTATTATTTATAATAAAAGTGGAGAAGAATGGAACAGGCTCACCATTAATGAATGCATCATATAAATTGATCATTCATAAAGTGACCTTTGAAACACTAGTTTGTAGAATCACATTCAGCGATCATACTTTGACTCATAGCAACTATATAATGAGCCTCCTGTAGCACTTATTCTTATTATGCAATGTCCCCGTTTTGTTTGACTTTATGGAAAGAAGTCAGTCCAAAGGAATTTAGAAGGCTGTCCAGACAAAAGAGTAAAAATAGAGCAGGGTGTGTCCACAGGTCATGTCATCAATAAGTGAACTACAGCTGCGACTATTTATAATATAGTGAAGAAGCCTCAAAGAAGCCTGATTGTGTTACAGTTAGTGAAAGAAGGTGAAATCAAACACACAGCCCAGCAGGTGAAGCTACTTTAACACATCTAAGTGGAGTAAAGCTGAGCTGGTTAGGAGACATGTAAATGTTGAGGGTTATTTTTATACAGGAAGACATTAGTCTGGGTTCGTCTACGTTCTCATGAGCTCACAGGCAACACGTGAACCTGAACAGTCTGTACTAGAGGTGAAACTGTACGTGAATATCAACCTAGCAGGCAGAAGTGGGAGAAACCCGTCAGAGAACATGTTGTGAAAAATAATCGGACATTCCCAGCTACAGAATCCTCAGGCTGGCCTCTCTGCTGACACATCTAGCTTATTAATCACTTAAAAACCACGGTTATAAATGATCCACTCACCCCGCCGTATCCTGGATAAGCCATCTCTGTGAAAAATTACAAAATAGCACAAATGTTGTGTCTGAAACACTTATTAGCGCTCACTTTGCTACTCGGTTTGTAACTTCCGACAAGTCTGAACAGCTGTTACATCACATCCGGGGAATCAAAACTTGTCGGAAGTAGGTTGATGGATTTGCACGTGTGGCCAATGAGAGGTGAGGATTGGAAAAAGGGCCCGCCCACTAGCCGTTGGTGAGGAAGTCCTCGGAGATTCAAGCTTCCCCAGAGAGACTATTAAAAGTTTCATAACTCTGTGAAAATATAAGAAATGACAGAAGTTGATATGAGAGGAATTTTTTAAAAATCATAAAAATGTTGAAAATATTTTCGCATTAATTATTGAATGTTTTGAAGGTAGAGTAAAAAGTTACGGGTACTGCTATTTCCCTGTTTTTTAATGCATCAGTGAAGTCCTCCCTGTGACGTTACTGGTGTCTTAAAATATAATTTTATTAATAAATAAAATTTACATGATAAGGTTAAATAGCCACCATTTGACATTATTTTATTTATCACAAGCTAGAGATCCGGTAAGCAATTTTCTTAAAGGCTTTCATGAAAATATTAAACTCCCATGCGTTGCCTCTTTTCACCACTAGATGTCGCGGTTGCACCTTTTTCTTATGCAACGTAAATACAAATTGAATATTTCATTTTAATCACCGTGTGTAGGGAAAGGAGGGTTTGATTTTGATTTGATTTGATGTATTTATTTCAAACATGTAAAAGTAAAATAGTAAAAAATAAGAAATAGTTATACAAAAAAATTTCCATTAGAAAGCATTGAAACATTTTACTTTACATGTGCGAAAAGGAGTAGGAAGAAGTTCAAACTTATTTTTTATTCACTATTTTCTTGCATTAAACTAGTGCATTCACACCAAACAAATCTTCATCTCCTCTCTTCATACTTACACCTACAATCAAAAGCAAACCCCTCATGATTCTCAACACAATGAAGAGACATACTATTGGATGTTTATAAAAAAAGTTGTTAGAATATGAAATTGTTAATCAATCCAAAGTTGCATGATGAGAATCCACAACAGTGTAAGTAATTAAGAATCTGCACTTTTTCTCACCCCTCAGTGAAAGTCAAAGGAAGTGCACCAACAGAAGAGCCACATATTGGGTTACAGGGGGGCAGGTTGAGGACAATGTGGGAGGTAAAAGGTGCAGAGGATGCCACAGCTTCCTGTTGATCTTTGCTGCACCAAATGTCTGAAGTGAGTGCTGTTCTAACCACCGTCACTCAACCACAGAAATCTGTCTGGGTTAGATATAGGAAGACTGACAGTGAACAAGGATCACATTCACTTACTCACTATGTTTGGGTAAACTGTTAAGGTACTTGTAATTAACTTTATTATCTAAATGTAATGCTACTTCATACCTTTACATATTGTAAGCATAATGCACAATTAAAGTGACAGTAGTGACAGCAGTAGAGTGGTTAAAGAGTTCATGTGCTGGCTGTGTTGAACTCAGCCGCCGTCGCCACACTACATTAAGCAGACACACACTAACACACACACACACTCACACAGAGCTATAAAGTTGTTCATAGAAGCTTCACTGACCCATTCCTAACACCAGCAATCTTCTCACACTTCTCTTAACAGTAACTTCCATAAATATTATAATATATAATATATTATAAATATTACCATTTGCTTTAAGGATGATGAATGATGTACACTTCACCTCTGTCCCACTGAAGCATTTCACTCCATGTGGGTCACACAGGAACATTTGTGTTTGTCAACAATATTCAAACAAGATTAGCTGATTTGGTCTTTTAATCTATAAAAAAACACAAATATTGCTGGTTAAATCTTTCAAAATTTAAAAATGTATGAACTTTTGAATTTAACAAACTATTCAGGCTCTTATTTCCTTGTTTTTCTAACATATATTTTGATATGCACATTTTTCTGCCTCATCATTAAAAGCAGATATGTCTGCACACCAGAAGCTGCTCCAAAAAGCATTCAATGAAAGTGCAGTTCGGGCTGTTGCCCTTCATCAGTTGGAGCAGCTTCTGGTGTGCGTGCCACCTCTACCCTTGCTTATCTGTCTCATCCATGTCTTCATAAAAGGCGTGTCATTAATTTATGAGTGATTAAAGCTCCTGTGAGGATTTCTTCACAGCAAGCATCAATACTTTGTAGAAATAATCAAAGTAGGTAACTTATTCTAATTATTTGAAATACATTAATGACTTAATTAAGTGTCTTATGAGTCTGTTTCCCTGTTTTTGCTCTCCTCTCTGCGTCTCTACACTTCAACACTATCAGTCCAATAATACCGAGCGTGTTCAGTGACACCTGTGAACGTTTTTAGTTGCCTTTAGTGTCAGGTAAATGGAGGCATCCATGAAGTGATGCTCATCAAACAAGCGGTGCTGCATTAGGGGAGAAATCCACTGTCTGTTTGTTTGCCGAGGATGTCCGGTGTGAGGGGAACAAGTGCACAATATGATGTCTATTCCTCATAAAGGCACAGCTTTTTATTTGTTAAGCTTTTAACGGGCTTTTAGCATTTAGTGTGACTGCTCAGCATTTACGGTATGTACAAAGAGGAGAACTTCCTCAGGCTGTTGCTACATGGACTAATAAGGACTGTTACGGCCCTCTGCTTTAAAGAGGTCTTGCAAAATGACTTATTATTAATAGTATTTATACGACTCTAACATAATGTTGATATTGCATTATCGCTTTGGAGGTTTCCACCCTTGAGTTACACAATCATCGTCATCATTCCCATGCTGCCTTCAGGAACCTGACAGTATACACACAAGGATATTAATGATTTCTGTCAACACAGCGTAGAGCATTTATGACAGTCACTCTATTAGACAACAGTGTTGACAGTTGTGTGTAGCTGACTGAGGTATTTATAGGCTGTCATACCTGAACGTATTAAGTCCACAAGGCATGAGAAATGTGGAGCAGTAGACCATGACTTATAAAAAATAAGCCAACCTGTCAATATTAATAATAGTATGTGGCAAGGCGAGCAGTGGTGTGCAAAAAGGGCAACACCACCTGGGGACTTGCACCCCAGGATGTAGACAAATTAAACTTAAACACACAACAAAAAGAGGGCACACAGTTTGAATCAAATCCACAGGACAAGAGGACGTGATATCAAAATGTTAAAATACTTTAATAGACAATTGTTAGTTAAAACAGGCTAAATGAACTTGCAGACTAAATAAGGAATAAACAGTGGTATGGGTGGTAATGTGTTAATGTGTTAGTATTTTAACATTTTGAAATCACATCCTCTTGTCCTGTGGATTTTATTCAAACTGTGTGCCCCCTTTTTGTTGTGTGTTTAAGTTTAATTTGTCTACATCCTGGGGTGCAAGTCCCCATGTGGCGTTGCCCTTTTTGCACATCACTGCTCGCCTTGCCAGAAGTACTTTAGCACTAAGAGAGGCTAACCTCTACTAATTAGCACTGCACAATACAGCTAATCAAATTTTGCTCATTTGTGTCCCAGTATTTGTTCTCAATACAAACAACAAAAAAATTTAAAGTTACTATAGCATAAGTTGAACAATACTCACTTCTGTACACTACACCACTGTAGTTTGCTAGTATAAGCCTACACAAGGCTGCATCCTGTGTAAACAATACCAAGTAAGGCTGTAACATACAAGCCATGTGAATTGAGATGACTGAATATCAATCATTAAAGAAATAATGTGTTGTTTGTTCTGCCTAAAGCCTTGAATAAAGGCTCTGCTAATCTAAGTTCTGCTGACCAGCAGCCTCTGAAGCTGCAAGGGACATTTACAGGATAATGGTAATTGTTAAATTACAGCTGAGAAGAGACACAGAGATGCTTGTTATGCCATTAGCTGTGACAAGCTGCAGGTCATACCAGAGCCAGGAAAGCTGCAGCAGCAAAACACCTGTGTGTGTGGACAGGTGTGCTTTATTGCACAACAATACTTTTTAATAATAAGGAGCAGATTGAGTTATTAGTTATTATGCCTGTATGAGCAGCTGGAAGACCGCATGTTAACATTCACGAGTCACTGCTTCCACTTTTTCATATTTAGATATATCTAAGACTGCTCAGAGTACTACTGCATTATAACCACACCTTTTATAAGAGTATAACTTCCTATTAAACGAGACTAATGCCTCCTCTGATCTAAGATACACCCTCCCCTTAAGCTGCTCATTCTCAAAAGACTGACAGTTTATCTCAGTAATAAGTACAATTCCGTTTAAAACCCCCAGCCTGTATGAAAATAGAAAACTGTGTTGCTAATATTCTCAGGAAGGGATTTGTCACAACATGAGCCATGAATGAATGACTTGAAACGCACTGAGCGGAGGACAGTTTGGGGAACAGCCTGACAAGCAGGCGCAACACTTCCTCAAAACATTGGAACAGCCTCAAACCTCACGAACTTTACTCCGCTGCACATTTATTGTCCTACCTTTGAAACTGCACTTTAGATAATATTTGACAGCAAGAGGCAGCTCATCGCATAACTTTCGTATTCCCTGCGCGCGGGGATCGATGGAGTTGTGATTCAGACGGATATTGACATTTTACGCTCCGGCTGAACGCAGACACAATGGTTGGTGTTTTGTTTGTTCGTTAATACTCACATGACGATGTCAACTTCAGGTTTGCTGCACACAGAGCTGTTTGAAGAGGGGTTCTGATTTGTGTCCCTTCATGTTGGAACAGGTCTCCATCGCTAAGGTGCTCCTCGGAGTCTTTGGGGTCACAGTCGTCGTCGTTTTGATTGCGGTGCCCACTGCTGTGTTTCTAAAAGGTGAGTTCCTGCCATTGATTGATGATTCACATATTGGCATTAGTGCATTATCCGTGGTTCGATGCACCGCTGTCTGAAAGAAAGTTACGCACGCGTCATTACGCATCGTCCGTATGAACCACTTATAAAACGCACTTTTACAAAATGTTTAACGACTTTATTAAGTTTAATTTCAGGCTCAAAACAGGATGTCACCTCATATTAGTTTGATAACAACTCATATTTTTCTGTCACACATGCCTTTGAATAGTTTAACTCTCAGTAAACATCATCACCATTCTCATAATCACCCCTAACCCACTGACGTAAGCGTCATTCCGCATGTCATTATCAGCCTTTACAGCACTTATCTTCCTTTATGATGATAACGATGTGTGTGTGATATCTGCATTTATCACTCTAACCTGTGATCGTTACATTTGACATATGTGTTTCAGAGGAAAAGGAGAACAAGGACGAGAGATTTTTCACCCTGGATGATGTCTTCAATAGTACCCTGAGACCAAAGTCCTTCAGTATGAGATGGATCTCAGGTGGGAGACACTTCAGCAACAGAATTAGATATAAATAGGGAGTGACAGTAGTGGAACACTGATTACAAGAGGGTGTGCACCTACATTATAAATGCTAGTGTGTCACTGAGGTCAATTATCCAACACTTACAGCATACTCTTTATTGAGTACAAAAGCATGACTTATTAAAGCATGATTTGTAATGATGCAGCCAGCAGATGCTTAAAAGTGAATTCTGATCTTAACATTCATGTTCTCAAGAAGATGGACCTGAATAACTGTCTTCATCCCCTGATTTTTTTTTACTGTTGAAACACTTGTGAGGCAAAGTTTCTACTAGTAAGGTTTGGGCCGACAGTCATGGTTACCTGATTATATACCAACTGACTTTTCTGATCCCTGGCTTTGTCTGTAACACAAGTAGATTGGAAACTTAAGTTACAGATTCCACTCCTCCTGAAAAAATCTCAATCTATAGGATGAAATCAAAAGGTCAGAAGCCTTTGTGCAGACAGTCATGGTTACCTGAGGATGCATCTTCATCATTTTTGCGATCCCTTGGGTTTTCTGTAACACAAATATCAAGTTAAAGTCTCCACTCATCCTGAAAAATATCTACTGGTAAAGATGGGCAAAAGCCTTTGTACACACATGCATGGTTACCTGAAGATGCACCTTGATGTACCCCCCAGTATAAGTTGTAATAACTTGAAGCACTCAGTGTCAGCTTTTAACTGACTCAGGATTTTTTAAAAATCTAAATGCAAGTCAAAAACAATCAGATTTTAAACTTATGGTAACTTTAACTTGATTGTGATCAGCAAAGATGATCCATCCTACAATCATGCATGTGGTACCAATCCTAAATTCTGCTTTTGCTCCATTTTTCTTATCCTTTGGACAGATCATGAGTATCTGTTTAAGTCCCAGGGTGCAATCCAAGTCCAAAACTGTCTCGCAGGGGGAGTCAAAGAGTTCTTGAGTCAAGACTTGTTCGTAAGTCAATTTTCCTCTGGTGCATGTGCGCGCTTCTTCTGCAAATACTGTCTTGTCTATAAGGTCAGAGAATAGCGTCTGTCACCTCAAACAAACCTGTCTTATTTCCTAAACAGGAACAAGTAGGTGCTTATGATTACCAGCTGTCTGCTGATCAAACACATGTTGCATTCATGAGCAACTACAGCAAGGTAAGATATACTTTTATTCACAACAATATGACCCATATTCAAAGTGACTGCAATAAAATGTGTTTTGTTCCTTCAGCTGTGGAGGCATTCATTTACAGCTACATACACACTTTATGACCGTAACGCCAGGTAATCCCTTGAACTTTGAATTTTCATTGCATTGAAGATTCTTAAAAAAAAAGGTTAATCCCTTGAATTGTTTTACTTCTCACTTCATTTCAGAAAGTTCCTCACACCCTCTGACATTCCACATGAAGTGCAGTACTTTGCCTGGGCTCCTGTTGGGAACAAACTGGTGAGCATGGACAAGAAAATCATTGGTTGTATGTTCTTATCTTTGAGTGACAGTTCAGCTTTGAAGTGGTTGATGGATGGGGGGCATCAGGCGCAACCTTTTCCAAACACTTGATCAGAGTAAAAAAAAAAAAAAAAGGACTGAAAGTGGTTTTGTGAGAGTTCAGAAATGGGGAAGGAATGTCTTTCTGACTGATTTGTTTGCACTTTCTTTGTATCTTCAGGCTTATGTTTGGAGAAATAATGTGTACATCAAGACCAGCCCAGGGTCACCACCGAAGCAGGTCACTTTCAATGGCAAGGATAATCTGATTTTTAATGGGCACCCCGACTGGGTGTATGAGGGTAAGTTGAACATGATACAGAGGAATTGTCAATCTCAAAGATTCCATTTACACCTTACATTCACGTGTTATCTTAATCTTAAACTCACATTTACTCTTCCCCCCTCTAGAGGAGATGTTCTCATCCAATCAGGGCCTCTGGTGGTCGCCTGAAGGGAAGTATGTGGCCTATATTGAGTCTAATGAAACAGAGGTCCACACCATAGAGTACACCTGGTATGGAGAGAACCAGTACCCCAGCACTGTCTCCATTCCGTATCCTAAGGTGGGACATCTATCCATGGCTGTTTTGGCTCTGTACTGTAATCTTTGTCATCGTTGGCATAATCCTCATAATCCTGTGTTCCGTACTTTCTTGTCTTGTGCAGCCAGGTACTCCCAACCCTGTTGTGAAGCTCTTTGTTGTGGACAGTAGCAACACAACTGAAATAAACGAGGTTGTTGTTCCAGCCGCACTCAGCACAAGGTACTTACATTTTTCTATAATGCTGCTAAACTTCATTTTAAGATCAGTCCATAAATCAGAAACAATAGTGTCCATAACTTTATCTCTTTCTCTGTCTTACCTTCAGTGAACACTACCTGGCCACTGTCACCTGGGTGACTGAAGGACGTATTGCTGTCCAGTGGTTGAAGAGAATCCAGAACTACCTCATCCTTCAGATCTACGACTTGACAGGATCCAGTTGGGCACCTTCAGAGGTAACACATGATGTTATAAACAACTTGTAGTGTGCTACTTTACAATGGCATTAAGTGGGGAGAGTAAACAGAAGATGTTTGGGCGTTAGGCCCACAAGCTGTTTCAAAATGAAGAAGAAGAAGTTTAATGTGTTAGCTTAAGAGTTTCTCAATTCATTTCTGTGTTGCAACTTGTTTCTGTTTGGACTGATAAGGCTGGTGTATGGTTATGAAATGTAGCTAAAGCCAAAATAACAATTTGATATCTTTTTACAGAATCTGGTGTTAAATAGTGCCAACGGGTGGATTGGACGGGTACGTAGAGCACATTTTTAAAAGATGTTGCATGATATTTTAAAAGAATTCTATTAATAAATTACAGAATAAGACCAAACTAAGCATGCGTCTTGGGTGCATCAAAGCCTGCCAAATATTATGAGCTGCATTCAGGGGCAGAGTTGTGGCCAGGGGCGGCATCTGCTCCAATTGAATTCAGATTGGCCATCCCCAAAATTATATATACACATAATTCTGCCTCGTAACAGAAAATAATTAAAAAACACGTTCTTCTTCTTCTCCAGTTTTCTCCACCAGAGCCTGTTTTTGCTGCAGACAAGAGCAGCTACTACCTAATAACCAGTGACAAGAGTGGGTACAAGCACCTCCATCAAGTGGTCAAGGTAGGAGGAAACATGTACTGTCTAGTCTATCCTCTAATTTTGGCATAATCAGCCCTGTTTTGATACTTACATATTATCCTGTAGGGAGTATCCACAGCAGTCACCACTGGAAAATGGGAAGTCACGGACATTCTGAAAGTGACAGCAGATAGTGTGTAAGTTGGAAGGCACAGCATCATCTGTAGCTACAGTTTGAGATTCAAATATATCATGCAATGTAATCCAAGGTAACACAATCCACTTTTTCCACAGTTATTACTCAAGTAATGAAGACGGCAGCCGGCCAGGAGGGAGGAACGTTTACAAGTAAGGGTCTTTATTTTACTATATTAAACTCATTTCTCCTCTATATTTTAAGATAAAGTTAATCATATGAAGACATTCCTTTAGACTTACAGTGTGTGTGTTTGTGTTTGTTTGTGTATTAGAAAGACCGGACAAGAGACTAAGTGTCTGACTTGTGCGTTACGTGACAGAGACTGTCATTACAACTCTGCGTACTTCAGCCACAACGCCTCCTTCTATCGTCTGAGCTGCAGCGGTCAGTAACACGTCGTTTCTTTTTCCTCTTTCAATGTTTAACTTTAGCAATTCTGTATTTAGAAGTAATTCATATAAAAAAGTAGTAAAAACAAAGTGCTGACTGATTACTTTCTCTGCAAAGGTCCTGGCATTCCTTTCCATACTCTCATGGATAACATGAAAGATAAAGGTAAGGTTGTTTTCAAATCCTAAATGATATAAAGTAGAGAAAATGTGATTCTGAAGAGCTTCCTCTTTTTCTACTTTTACAGAGTTTTTGGTTTTGGAGGACAACACTGCTTTTACTTCTCTAATTTTTGACATCAAATTGCCCACCATGCGCAGAGACACCATCAAACTCGGTGGAAAGAGTAAGTGAATGCAACACTGTTTGAATCACTGTTAGTCAAGCACTGTGGTTCTAATCTTGATATGCTATGCTCTTATTTTTGACAGATCTCTGGTACCAGATGTATCTGCCTCCAGGATTTGATGAGTCTAAGAAGTACCCCTTACTTATAGATGTGTAAGCGTCTAAAGAATCAGAGTTTTAAAGTGTTTGTTTTTCAAAAAGAAGGCAAAGAAAGTGACCATGCCAAATCTTCCAGGTATGCTGGTCCCTGCAGTCAGAAAGTAGACTTCGCCTACAGGTTGGGCTGGTCCTCCTACCTGGCCAGTACTGAGAAAATCATCGTCGCCAGCTTTGACGGAAGAGGAAGCGGCTACCAAGGCGACGACATAATGCACGCTATCTACAAACGTCTGGGAACCTATGAGGTGGAAGATCAGATAACAGCAGCCAGGTAAGGAAAGCTGGGGGGGCAGCTCAGACGAGTCAATGCATCTCACGGTCAAAAACAAACAGCCTGGACCTCAAGCTCGATCAAACTGGATTCCACTTGTTTCTGGGGTTGAAATGCTTCCAGGTGAACACACAGAGAGGAAATAACAAGTGTCACTGAGTAATCAGTCGGCCTCTTTCCTGTTGACATTCTTCAAATTACATAACAGTCTGTTTTTGTCTTTTAGGGAATTCATCAAAATGGGCTTCATTGACAAAGAAAGAATTGCAATCTGGGGCTGGGTAAGTTGTCAAAGAGTGGAAATGTTACCCAACTTTTATGTTCCTTCAGCAATATCCAGTCTGCATGTGCTTTTTTTTACAGTTTAGAGAGCAATAAAGGGCCTTAAAAACAAGTTAATGTTTCACCTCACTGTCAGTGCCGCGGCCTCTACTGAAGGTTGAGGGTTAGGATGAGTTACATTGATGAGATGTTTATCTGACACAGTCTTATGGCGGATATGTGACGTCAATGGCCTTGGGAGCTGGAAGTGGAGTTTTCAAATGTGGAATGGCAGTCGCTCCGGTCTCCAAATGGAAATATTACGGTACTTTTTGTAATTTCAAGGATGTTTTAAATGATTAAAATCTTCCTTAACTTAGTAAACTCACTTTAACCACATATCTGTCTCTTCCAGATTCAATCTACACAGAGCGTTACATGCTGCAGCCTTCAGAGAATCCCAATTTCTACGCTGTGAGTGATGCAAACTCTCATTTCTTACATGTCATGGTCTTTATTTTTTATCTTATTGCCTGTAGTCACCAACAAAGTCTAATCTGATTGTGTGCAGAACTCGACAGTGACTGGCAGGGCCAAGAATTTCCATTCAGTGCAGTATCTTCTAGTTCATGGCACAGCTGACGGTGAGTTATGGCCTTTTAGAAATGTATTTACATATCCTTTTTTAATTTCCTGCTGCATTTATGTGCTAAGTCAAATCACACAGGCACACCTGGTCAAACATGGTGAAACAGAAGGTGTATGATCTAATAAGATGAGTGAACGGAGCAGATCTCACTATCTAGTCTTGTTTGTGTTTTGTAGACAACGTTCACTTCCAGCAGGCCGCTGAGATCTCTGAAGCTCTGGTTGAGGAGCAGGTGGACTTTGAGGCGATGGTGAGTAATCAGTAAAAACCAAAGTGGATGTTTGACTTCTCGAGGATTGGTTTCAAAAAACAGACTTTAGAATGATGTTGAATAATGTGGATTTGAATCAGTTAAGTGAAATACTTTCTCTTTACCTTGTTCTCACAGTGGTACACAGACAAGGATCACGGCCTCGGTGGATCCGCCTATCAGCACGTCTACACCCACATGTCTCATTTCTTGCTGAGGTGCTTTCAGTGAAGTCCAGTGAATCACAAAGATCTGTTTTCATGCAAATAAGAAGAAATGATCAGGGGACACAACTCTAAATGCAGACTTGATTGTTTGGGCATTGTTGAAAATATTTCATGCATTTATTTACTCATACTTTAATGCAAATTGTAACTTAACATCTAACAACTTAAATGTGAAACATTTACATAATTATAATAACACGTTTCATTTATAAACTCAACTTGTGAAGAAGTCAGACCTTGACCTTGAAGAAGAAGAATGATGAAGTGATGTGAAATTATAACTCAACAGCTACTGCTTCACCATGAAGATGTTTTATATGTTGTTATAAATTATTTACAGAAGCACGACGCACCACTGAATAACTGTATTAGAGTTTGACTAACTTTATGAGATGATTGTTTTGTAAATAATAAAGATTTAAATAATGAGAGCTCTTCTTGCTGGACACATCTTTAACAGCTAACACCTGTGTGAACCTGCACTGATGCAACAAGATTTAGCACTTTATTCTAACTTATCCATGTTATCATGGCAGTAATAACAAGAGTACAAGTGGGACTAACAGGCATTAAGTTTGAAGGCAGCGTACAAAGCAAAAGTAGTCACAGGATTGTGAGTAAATGTAGCAAAGCAACAAAATCTGGGTTTTGTAAAATTTGGAGGATCACAAAAATGATTGCTATAATATTGAGGTTTTGGGAGTGTCATTGTCCTGCATGTATAGATAGTAGAGCAGTGATAAGATAAGATAATAAATACTTGTATTGATCAACTTTTTCTTTTAGAGCATATTTAAGTTAAATGGAGACAACTGTCACAGAACAGAAAAATCCCCCGTCGATATTTCCCTCCTTTCACTTTGATGGGAAAGAATCCACAAACACTGACTCACCTCCAGATATGACAGCACATACAGGCCTATCGCTTCCCATCATGATGACACAGTAGCACATTAGAGCATCTCCCCTACTTTCTGTTTAACAGGATGAGCTGAGGTTGTTTGATCTTCACACCTAAGTACCAGCTGACATCACGCATGAACAACACCTTTCCTTTCTCAGCTAATGCTCGGCTTGTTGATTCGGCCGATGTGACGCGGCCCGTGTCTAATGGGTTGAGAGTAACAGGTGGACTTCACAGAGTGGTAAAAATTGGCCCACCTGAGCAGATCCATCCTCCTCCCCTTGTTACAGTATATAAGTTCACAAAGTAAGTGAGGGGAGTAAGAGGTGGACACCAGACACAAGAAGAGGGACTAACAGCAACGTTCTCTGGAAAGAAAGAAGAAAAGGTGAGTATTATTTTGCACATGGTGAAACCACTTTTGTAGCTCAATATGCAAACTGTCTCTCTGTGTCTGTGTGTGTTTGTGCCGTTCAATAGCTGAGGTTATAACCATGAAAAGCATCCACTCTCTGGCTGGTATCCTTCTGGTCCTCTGCTTTGTCAAGAGCAGCTGGCAGGTTCCTCTGAAGGAGGCTGAAAACAGCTCAAGGTATGGAAACATCTCCATCCGTGAGATTATCACTCGTTCAAGAACCAATGGTTTTGCTACTTTCACATACCATGAAACAACGACTGAGTAACAATTAGAGCACAGTATCCAGTGAGATGTTATTTCAATCCAGAAATTGGTCCAGTGTTGTTTCTAGAAGTCTAAATGTGACATATGGGGAGGTGTTAATCTTTGTGAATAAAACTGGGTATCATTCAGTGACAGTAACTCTCAAGGAAACAACAGATTCTAAACCCCCCTCTCACCCTCTGACCTGTAGTTTCCAAGCAGACGACACGTTAGGAGAAGAGCCGATGGAGCTGTCGGACATGAAGAGACACTCGGAGGGGACTTTCTCCAACGACTACAGCAAATACCTGGAGGACAGGAAGGCGCAGGACTTTGTGCGATGGCTGATGAGCAACAAGAGGAGCAGGTCAGTGTGGGATGATCTCAAACAGATATGAGAAGAGACAGACGTATGACACTTTAACTCACTGAGCCTGAGGATGTTAGAAGCTGTTTGAAGAGGCTGTTGGAGGTAATAGAAGTAGTAGTACTGGTCGTGGTTTCCAACCTATGGTGTGGAGGCCATCCGAAGAGACACAGGATCATTTTGGGGGGTCTTAAGATGATGAATGTAAAATGCTGTGGACACTTTTTCAACCTGTGTGTATGCTCTTTTATGAAGTGTTGTACAAATCTGACCTCTTCAGGCTTCAGACGGTTTTAAAAGAAACAATGTGAGAAGTGTAGAAGCTTGGAATTCTGGGAAAACATCACAAGGGCTCTTTTTTTAAATTTGGGATAAGAAACCAAAAAGATTGATTATCTTTAGGGCTCCAAAAGCTGCCTTCACATTTTAGTATTCCACTATGATGTGAAATATTCACTAAAAATGTTGTTAACAAATCTAAATCTTATCTTGTCTATCTCAAGCTTCAAACAGGTCAGCTCTTGTGTGTTTTGAATTGAGTCTGAGTCTCTCTGTGTGTTTTCAGTGCTGCAGAAAAGCGCCACGCCGACGGGACCTTCACCAGCGACGTCAGCTCCTACCTCAAGGACCAAGCCATCAAAGATTTTGTCGCTCGACTCAAGTCTGGACAAGTCAGAAGAGAGTAGGCTCCCCCTTCCTCCCTCCTTCCTCCTCCTCCTGCAGCCCCACAAATCCACTAACCTTCCTGCATACCTGCCTTTATCTGATTCTACAGTGACCTGAGAGAGAAAAGTGCCAATCAGCTGCTTCTCCTGACACCTTTTTTATTGTTGCTTTCTATGCTTTGTTTTCTTGATGTCCCTTGTGGTTGTGCCTAAATAAATCACCTGAACTTTTCACTCTGTGTTGATTGATATGTTACTGACTAATGATTGTGAGAGATGATTATTTTTGATGCCAAAAACTGACAAAGAACGAATCAAGAAATGATCACAGCAGCAGAATTTCTTCACCAATCACGGGGATAAAAATGATGATTTTCTGCTGCGTCCCAGGTAAATATCAAAGCTCAGACTGCAGGTTGCTACACTGTGGGATTGCTGACACTTAGTGGTTGGTGTTTACATTGTGTGCCTGTGTACATACTCAGATCTGAAACTGAAAGGCAGGGTGAAGCGCTCAGCAGGAGGCACGTGGATGGAAGCTTCACCAGCGACGTGAACAAGGTGCTGGACTCCATGGCGGCCAAGGAATATTTGCTCTGGGTCATGACCTCCAAGCCTTCAGGGGAGAGGTAACAACAAGCCATGTGACTGATGTGATAACGCACAGAAATACAAGCGTGTAATAAGAGCGTGATGTTCTCTGTTTTGCAGTAAGAAGAGACAAGAGGACCAGTGAGACCATCGTCAGAGACTCCCCGCCACATTCAGGAGGAATAGAAAGCCATTCTTACTTTGCATGTTGTAATGTCACATCATATTTGAATTTGTAAGACTTTTTTACTCGCCGAATGTAAAAAGCAAAAGGTACAAAGACGACTACTCTTCCACACTTCTTACGGTGCACCAGAATGAATTCGAGGGCGTATTTTTCTACAAATTTAACTTATTTTCTATATTTTTATGTTGAAAACAAGAACACACAAAGTGAACTCTCAGGTAGGCCTATAGCTTACACATGTAGTGTAGTTACTTTTCATTGAGAATTATTGATCTGCTCTGCAAAATAAAGTTTTTCATTGTGTGTTTGTGGCGTTATTTTAAGGCAGTACAGACATCTGGGATGACATTTGACATTTAAGCAATATCAGGTTAGTTGCTTTGTTATATGCTTTGTTGCATTTAACAACAACAGACCATTATATTTCATTTATGGCTCAGCTAGCACAACTAGAGTTATATCATGTACTCTTCTTACTTCACTTTGGGCCATGTGATTCTGTATGAGGCACTAGCTTGATCAAACTAGAGAAAAACAATCACTGCATTGCAAATAGATGATACACAGAACACCTTGAGCAGAGCGATACATAAGGTTTAAAGTCCTAGTGATGTTACACTTCTTATCAGCACTCATGGAATGCCTCTCGTCCAATCAGATTGCTTGATCAGAACTGTTGTTTAAATACTGCTGATTGGAAATTGCATACATATGTTGCTTTGAGGTTATCTTTTAAAGACTTTTTATCCCTCTATTAGACTCACACCTCAGAAGGATGATGTGAAATGATAAAAGGACACATAGGGAAATGTCCATAATAGAGTTCTTCACTTGACTTGGGGTTGTGCAGTTCACACACCACCTACAACCCCTTAGCACCAAAGGACTCCATACATGTACTTTCTGAAAAAGTTTAATTCCCTAAAAGAGCTGGATGCTTTAGTTTTTGGGATCATTCATTAGGGACTATTTTCAGCAGTGGATGAATCTAGATTTGGTGCTCTAGTGAGTGTTCAAGGCAGCAAGATGGTCCTAGATCCAATAATCTACACTCAGTGTGACTCAAGTAACATTGTCCTTAGTTTCTGCTTCTGAATCTTTAAACCGGTTTTACTTACATTCTGAGCAGTGATATCAAGTGATCCGATCCCAGTCATCTCACAGGATCTGGAAGCAAGGAAAGCCACAACACAACTCACAAACAAGCCTGCAGTAAAGTGCAACAGTCTCCACAGATTCCTCCTACTGTTTCTGATTCATGCAGTTATTTCACAGCAGCATGGCGGTTTCTCTGGGAGCAGCATCGCAGGTCAAACGTACAGGCACCTTCTGTGTCGTTAGCATGTGGAGGCTGGAGGAGCTTCAGCCTGAGGGTGGTCTCCACAAAAACATGGAGTTCCTGAGGTCAGAGGTGGAGAGAAGGAGTTCAGTGTTCACACATTGGAGGGATATGCTGGGAATAACTGGATGGTGTAATATTGAATAAAATGTTGTAGCATCCTATGTCAGAGAACAGGTCAAATGGCCTTGAGTTGCTGCTACCTACCTGACCTTTGACCTCCCTGTGGATAAGAGGTAATCAATAAAGAAGCACATCACGACAGCAGAGTTTGTTTAACATCTTTATTTATGCTCTCACTCGCTCGCTCGCTTGCTTGCTCTCTCTCTCTCATTCTCATGAAACAAATCACAACATAACAACAGATCTGACCTGATGGGTTTCTATACAGGTGACTTAAATTATTCAACAGAAAGTGTACAGCTATCACTACCAAGTTTAAGGCAGAATTCCACACAGATGTGGTCAAAATATGTGATATTGATATAATTTTGACCAATTATTAGTTTCGCTAAAACTAAATACCATCAATAAGACAATGGGAAAAGAACATCTACAACAAAAACCTGCCTTCAACACTGAATCCATGTTAGTAATATATTAGTAACATTTTACATGAATAAAATATACTATGTATTATACATTGTTAAGACTCTTTACCGTTTATTACATGTTGCCCTTCCCAGAAAAAGGGTATTATTGCATCTCTAGAAGTTACGATGGTCCTGCAGCGAGACAGCCGAGTCTGTTTCACCGTCATGCAGGTGTTTTTGAAAAACAATTAGCTTCAGATGCTAACACGTTGAGGGTCATTTGGAGAGGAGATCATTTGTCCATGGATGACACTTACTGACAAGATGACAAAGAGTATGACGGTGGAAAACAGAGCTTTCTGTACAGTCATCTTAAAGTTCAGCGTTTGCAAATTGGATCAGTTTTTAAAAAGCCACTACTGAAAGGTTTTTTGAACTATGCTGCCATGCTAGTAAAATGTATTTTTCAAATAAGCTGCCCAGAAATGAATTCCCCCGAAATTTTGGGAGAAATTTGCTTTTGCATTTTTCTTGCTGAGAGCAACCCAAGAAGACTGATACCTCTTTAAAGCCTGTATTCTAATTTTGAAACTACTGCTAGATAATTAAGAAATAGGATAACAATTAGACTCTTTAGAAATTATTATTTTTTGCGCATGGATTATAAAAACAGGATATAAAGCGGTGATCAGTAAGCTTTTGGTAGAGCAAGCTAGACACAAGAGTGGTGTCAATCTCCTCGTCTCACTCTCAGCAAGAAAACAAGCCAGTGTTCGTCCCAGACTTCTAAACTTTTCCTTCAACTCATTTGGAAAATATTGAACAGAAGGAGAGACATTTATTGGTAAAACTATGGAGAAGACTGTGGAATGATATGAGTTGTCACTGTCACAAAAAAACATTTAGATATACTGAATATATAAAACGTATATTTATTACTTCCAAAAAATTACTAGATTCTCTAAAGAGCCAACTTTTAAAGATACCAGTGAAATAGATCAGAATTGGCAAATATCTAAGTATTTAGGTTTCTAACGTGAGGTGCATCAAGTCAATATTGGCTTTAAATACTGCAAACAAAATCCACACAGTGTGTGGTTTAATGTGGCAGGTTTTTAAAAGGACAACTGGCAATCGCTGCTGTTGAAAAAATACAAAAACATACAAAATACAAATAAAGTAGATTTAAAAATTGTTAAAATTTCTGCTTAATTGGCCCATTGACACAGTAGGTTCTGTAAGTGTTATATAATTCTTGCTTCCCTCAAATGCTGGTATCACCAAACTTTGATATACATAGAAAAAAAGAACACAAATGTGTCTTGGTTCCTTGTGTTAATACTGTTTCTAACAAATTGAACAACTTGCACACAGACTTACATGACAAAAACACAGTGTAGCACAGTACAAAGGTGGCTGAGTGTGGCACGGTATAGATTTTTTTGTTCTTTTTTTAATTTTAAACGACTGATTGACAGCACAGTGGCACCGCCAGTACGTGTCATCACAAACTTGTCTCCCTGTCCAAGCTCTTGTCATGCCTCCGGCGCTTGTGTCGCTTTTCGCCGCCACTCGAACTGCATGAAGAAAACAACCGACCCGAGAAGAATTATAAAAAGGAGAATAAATAAAGTATGGTTGTTTATTTTTAGTACACAAGCTGGATTTTTAAAGATGCACTGTAAGCATGCAGATATGTCAACAACTCAAAAGTATCACACCATAACACTTAATTATCTGACATTAAAACATTTAATCTGACTGCAAGTGATTGAGATATAGTGCTATAAACACAACAACTTTTACAACACATGAAGGACATAATCAAATATGTCCTTGAACTGACATGCACACCCAGGCCATGCTGTTTTTTTCACTCCACCAGCATCCACATTTCTACTGATTTATCTCTCTATTTACTGTGTCAACTTTCAGCACAGACCACCACCATTTTTCGGCATGCAGCACACAGGACATTACTCGTCATGCTTACAGGGACTAGGAATGACTCACCTTTGGGATTTCAGCTTCTGAGAGGTTAGGAAGGGGAGCTTAAGGGTGGGATGGAATGAGAAAGGCAGGCAGGAGACACTATGTTAGTCTACTCTGTGGGAAATCAGCGAGGGCAGGGCTGCTCTTAGATAAACCCCCTTTTATATAAACATACTAGCTCCTCCGTTTCCTGGAAAGACACGGAGTAAATGTTCCACAACTTCTTAATAACAAACACCTGCCACTGCTCGCTTTAACACCCAAAGAGACAATTTCCCCCCTGACATTGATGTATGAGAGATCTGGATACATGAGAGTAAGGTAAACAAGGAGGCTCACCTTTTAGCGCTTGGTTCCTTCTTGGTGCTCTCAGATGGGTTCACGCTCTTCCACACATTCCCGAAGGATCCTTTGGACATCTCATCCGTGATGTTCACTGTGGCAGGGTCACCCCTTTTTAAAAAAGACACATAGGAACAGACATGTCACTTTCCAGACCAATTTTAGTGCCTTACACATCATCTGCATGCCATGAACCTATCCGCTGTCATCTCACAACAATGTATGCCCCTGGGAGCGGATGCTAACATCTCTGTGTTTCCTGTGTGTGTGGTTGGCAGAAATTACTCCCAGCCAAAACTTCCTTTTTGGTTTTGTTTACATTTCAGTTTGCAACTGGAGAAGCAACCGTGTGTTCAGATCACAAGTCAGATAGGCCATGTTCTCAAAGTAAACACTGTCATTTCTTGGTTCATTTCACCTCCCTAAGCGCCTGTTCATCTACTTAGTAGATCTAAGTTTAACTTGAAGTAGTACGTTACACAGAGGCTTCACCCTGGTTTACTTTAGCAGTATGAAATAAACAAATATCCTTGTGATTTACTTACAATGAACAGGTCTTAAGTTTGCTGGAATAACATCATGATGCAGATTTGTAGAAACCAGAGAAGCTCAAGTTGTAATTTTAGATCTGCAAACAGAATGTTGGCTGCAGCTGCATGCAGATAATTGGTTAATTAGATACAGCTGATTGCGTTCTGCCTGCTGTTGCTCTCCATACAGACCATACAAAACCTTCTGACACATGACCCGTCAATACTATTCAGGCGACAAGCAAACAGAAACCAGAATATTCCCTCGCTGGAAAGCCAGATCTTTAGTGACAGATTCTACGTTTTTAAGGTGAATGTTGAATCTGCACATACAGGAGCCACAATAGTGCAAAGCATTGAATAACCTTTGTCCCATCTGTTAACATGGAGTAGATGGAACCCCAAATGTTTTGGCTTCACATTATAAGCTGTTGTATCGTTCATCTTTTCATACTGCTTATGATAGAAACTCATGCACATGGATTCTCTGACATGAGAGATCCTGTGTGTCCCTTAGTTCCCAAATCCCACACATACACACAACTGAAAAGTAAAAACAACAATCTATCGACTTACTTTAGGTTAACTTCTAGTGGCACTTGAACTATGCCTTCCTCCTCTGCAATAATACTGTGCTCCTCCTGTAGATATGAAGAGAAATCATTAAGCACTGAATGGATAAAAGCATAGATAGAAGTTAAAGTCACCTGTTGTTGGTCTACATTACAGCATAGTCTGTTATTGCACCTCTTGTTCTGCATCCTCCAACTTCTTCTTCTTCCACTCTGGCATCAGGTCGTCCAGCCAGCTCAGCTCTCTTTTAGTGAAGATGAAGTCCAGCAGCTTCCGAATGAACACCAAAGCCAAGACCTGAGGGAGAAGAAACAGATGTTTTTAACCAATCACATGCATTAAAAACACAAGAACGCATGGGCACAGATACTGCACAGTTACCATCATGGGGAAAACAATGGCGGCCTTGGAGGTCTTGATGACCCAGAGGAGGACCAAGCAGCTGAGCTGGATGATGGTGAAGAGGTGCACCTTCCTCAGCGGGACGTGACGAAGGTAGATGAAGTCTGGCTGGTGTTTGGCCGGCATGCAGTACAGCCTTAGACGGTCAAAGAACTGCAGAAAGATAATGTTTGAGCTTATTTTCTCTGTCAGGTCTTCTGAAGAAAAAGCAGCAGGCAGTGTGTGAGCTCACCTGAATGCCTCTGAGTGAGGACGCCCCCATGTAGAGAAAGACGCCGTACAGGACAGGCATGGGGATAAACTGGAGACAGATCAAGAGTCAGGATCAGGATCAGAACTTTCTAACTGACAGAAGATTCTTTGTGAATGTGCGTCTATATTAACCTTGAGCACAGACGTCATGAAGACCGAGCAGCCCATCAGAGTGAAGATCATGAGCCCGGTGAAGCGCTGCTCTCTGATGCCCAGGAACTTTGGCTGCTCCCCGGGCGCCGAGCACTCCGACTCCAGCTTCAGACTGTTCACGTGGGAGATGGAGAGCACTGTGGCCGCCACGAACCACGGCAGGCCCATCACCGAGCACACCCCCAGCATCACTCCCACCACAAACAGGTCCAGGTGGTAGCCGCAGCCTTTCTGCAGGAGTGAATAAAACAAGACGATGCTCAATAATTTAAAGTAGCCTTTTAACAGAAGCCATGAAGCGAACAGAAGTTGAAGTGACTCAGACCTTCAGTTTGTGCTCCTTCCTGTTGATGATGACGGCCGTGATCTGCTGGTCCATGAAGATGAGGATGGTGCAGAGCAGAGCGGGGAGGACGGTGATGATGGTGGTCCACCAGGGGTTTGGACCGATAGGGTTAATGAGCCAGCCACGGTCGTCCCTGGTTGGCTGGAGAGGGAAAAAGAGAGAGGCAGATTTGAGAAAAAGAGTAAGGACAGATGGATCTAGGACTTATATATTCAACCTACAAGTCCTGGCTGATCATTTCAAACATGGAAGTAAAAACAGTCTCCTGCCAAGTTTCATCCCTGCTTTTGAGCTGTAAAAAATCTGGCCTGGAAGAGTATTTTACTTTCCATTTACAACTGAGGAGATGATCAAATCAAATACTTTTTTGTAGGATAACTTCAACTAATATCTGCAAAAGGATGCTAGATTTGAAGCCTGGGAAAGGTCCACTGTATCAAAAACATTGAACATTGTCACGTCTGCTTTTGCTCCTCATTACTAATTGTCTAATCATTACGTTTATTCTGTTTTAGTGGGATCAATGCACATTTTTTAAAACAGGATATTTCCCATCAGCGCTCTCTGGCTGGTTGATGCAGCTTTACATCAGGTTGACTTTCGTGTATACTCACTTTGAACTTGCTGGGGACTTGAAGTTTAGGAGAGGGGATACCAAGGGCATAATCCACCAGGACCATAGTGAGGATGGTGATGAAGACGGCAAAGTCGCTGATGATGGCTCGCACCTGGAGGAAACAAAGAGACACTCAGACAAAGTCTCTTCAAGGTCTTTCGTACATCATATTTGATACTTTTATTTTGTTTTTCTGTCTTTCCATAGAGACATATTGCTCTGATTGGTCAAGTCTGGGTTAGGGTTAGAACACAGCTCTGTTCAGTCAAATCTATCCTTCAGTACAACATGCAGTCTTCTGTGACACCTCAATATTCTTCCACATCAAGACTACAGTGCAGCATTTATCACCACAAGGGGGTGCTGTTGCTCTATAGATGAGTGTGTGGTAGCGTCACGCCACACATTACGCTCCTGAGTGTCATGTCAATGATAAATCATAGAAATAGCAGGAATAGAGAAGCAGCACAGACTGCAGGATCGCTGCTGTGTCTAAAGAGCACCAGTAGATGGCAGCATAATGTAAAACGACACAACCAGAGGCACTGACATGGAAAACACTCAGTGTAATTTCAGTCCCTTGGCAGAATGAGAGGTAAAGGGAGGACTGTAAAATTAATGAGGTAGGTTTAATTTTGCAGATAGCATACACTAGAGGACAGGACCCTGAGAAGTGTGTTTCTAAAGCTTTGTGATGAATCGAAGCGTCACTACAGTGTGGTCGGTACCTTGGTGGGGAAGTAGCGGCTCGTCTTGAACTCCTTTAGGAAGGCGGACATGAGGACGGTGGAGAAGAAGAGGACCACACACCAGAAGAGGACGTCAGGGATGTAGGGGCCGTGGGGGCCACAGGCACTGCCTTCAAACTCCCCGTGAAACATCTCGCACTCCTACTGGCACCAGAGGACACGGTAATGATGATGATGATGAGGATGGGATAACAGGCGATGATGGATGTCAGTAGTGAATTAGTGAAAACTGAATACTTTCAATTATAGATGCAGTACAAGATTCAGCCATTTGCATACAATCCCAGAGGCCTCTCATGACCCAGCCTCCTGTGGTAGCTGCTGCTGTGTGTCTACTAATAAAGCAGGAGTAGGAGTGACACAGTGTGCCACCACAGGCAGGACTTATTTGTGTCTGACAGTGAGAGAATCAACTCCTCTTGCTGCATCTCCACACTCATTCTGCACAGCTAAATCCTGTGAAATCCAGCCCACACGTCCTTAATCCCAGCCTAGACTTATGACGCCTCCTGATAAGGCAAAGTGAGCTAAGTGAGACGCATCATGCTGCCAGAGGCTGGAAGATGGAACCAATTTCCCCCGGTCTGTTGGCCTCAGACCTCAGGCCTTTGAGGTCGACTTTTCTCACACAATCCAAAGCTGTTAAAAACCTTTGTGTTTATGTTGCTGCTATTTCCTCTATGCTTCATTCCTAATGCCAAAGGATCCTTACCTTAACCTCCAACATGGTCCAGTTGACTTGAGAGGCCGTGATGTTTCTCTCATCCCAGTACTGCAGAGTGTCATTGCTTGGGTTTGTAGGCTCCACACATGCACACCTGTGGAAGATAGATGATTGAGTATTGTTAAATAACCACAGCAAACTACTGATGATGGAACCAATGAGAGAGAAAAAACATCATCATTTTTACTGTTTGTTTTAATATTTAATGTGATTATATACAGGGGGTGTGTCTGGCCTCTTTTGATTGTGGTGGCCCACATGAAGCAATGACTCATGCAGGAGTGGCATGAAAGATGTGCACACACACACACACACACACACATGCATAATCATTTATTTACCACTTCTGCCTCCACAAATCAGTCAAGCAGCATGCAGGAGTTCGCCTGCAATCTCTGACTCACTCCTCTCTTACACACGTCCTCTAAATTAATGTGCCGAGTATTTTCTTTACAGTTTAAAGCGCCGAAAGAAGAAAAAGGTGTCGGATTTAAACAGCACGTTCCAACACTATCCAAACAGCTGGTTTTCACAAAAAACTAACCAATCAGAGCTGAGGATTTCAGGGCTGCACTTAAGGTGGTCATTCAGATTTAAAGGGGGGGCTTGTGGTAGCCCTTTGGACACATTTCTGAATATATAGGATGATCAGTACATCTACAGGCAAAATAGACTCATAGATGATTTAAGTTACATTATTTCATACTGTCATATCAAACCAAGGTAGAAGGAAAAATGTGCAAACCCCATACTGCTCCTCCAATGTCAACCAATCTACCCAGAGCCGTCTCACTGAGATGCCATAAATGGATGTCATAAAACAACCATTAGATGGAAGCATATGCTTAAAGACACAGCAGGAAGGAAAGCTATGGCATGTAAAAAAAGCTCTAAATTCCACAGAAAAGAGTGGAAAAGCCTTTAATGAGCCTCTGAAAAACAAGTCAGCCTCCTTTCCTGCTTGTTAACCTCACTAACATGTAGGTGTGATGGCGGATTTGGGTTCCAAAAAATCATTGGTTGTCGTGTTTGGTGATGTATTACTGATCTACAACAGACCCACATTGATTGGTATATGTGCATAGTTGAGCAAAGGGTGCAGGGACTCTCATCACCACATACATTTCAACACAATCCAAAGTCATATAAAAGCAGGAGTGATCTGTTGTCTGTGGAGCAACAACTATCCATCCAGAATATTGTTTCCTGCATAAAGTTTTAGAAAAGGATTTCATGTTACATTCCACTTTCCATGCACACCCCTAATGATTTTTTTCTATTTTTAGACAGCTCATTAGGTGCAGTTACAGCACATGCTTGAGTTCTGTCATGCAGCCTTCTGTTTGTCTGTTCTGGAAGTGATCTAATTATCTGCATTGATATGGGTAATTGTTCCGGGTCAGCATGCACAGATCTGGGGCAGAAAAAATAAAATTTGAGCTTCTAAAATTGGCATATTTGCAGGTTTGAAGGACACAAAAATGACTAGTTTTGAATTTTGGACTCTTTGTGGAACAAAGCAAGTAAGTTAAATTTGTCCTATTTTTCAGTTATATCATAAATCAGGATTTGATTGAAAATGACCCCAAAAACAAAATAAATATCATCATCTGTTCATCCATCTCTACAAACGGCTGATTCTACAACAATGAATGTCAGCATCCCTGCTGCTGTCCACTCCACCAGAATAGAAACCCCACAGAAGGAGCGCTTGGCTCCACACAGACACTCGCCAGCTTATGTGGCGGGATAATGCTTGATGCTCCTTACACACACTCACCATGGGATTATTCACCATAAAGCAAAACCCATTACTGAAAGAAAAGAAGAAAAAAAACTGGACAGTTTGTCTACTGTACCACCGCGCCATCTGTCGTTTGATGATGTAGCAGAAGCCTTGAGCACGTGTGTATGAATGTGCTAAGTTGTGGGGGACTGAATGCAACAGGGGCGGCAAAAGTAATCATAACATCAGTGCAGAGTTCTTAGAAGGAGTGTGAGTGGATTTCAGGACACAAGAACTATCCTCTGAATGTATTCTATTAAGATCATTTAATGTCTTATTGCAAATAAAGAACATTTTAAAGTGAAAGTAACTAACATCTGATAGACTTTCATGTTTGCAGTTGCAAGGAGCATCTTTTCTGTGTTCTTTTAATTGAGTCACAGGCTTTTATTAGAGACGGACACATTGGGGATTATACCATTTTTGGGAGCTGTAAGTCACACTGGATCTAAATATATGTCTCATGTCTGTGTGAGCACTCTCGCTTGAGTAAGTGTTAAAGAAAGAGTCAGATTTTGGTGCATTTTCCATTTCTCCTCACTTGTATCACTCCCCAGCTGAACTCCATCTTCATCTTGCTCATTTTCATCCAAGAGTTAAAAAGTGGGATCACAATAAAACTTAATTAAAGAGGGATTTCATGAGCACTTACGAGTACATGGTGAGCTTCTGAAGGTTGTTGTTTTTATTGATGGGGTAATGCACGCCCAGGTGGAGCAGCTTCTCCAGGGCCTCGTAAATGAAGATGATGCAGATCAGCGCAGCGAAAGCCTCCTCGGTGAAGCGTGTGATGTAACAAACAAGCGAGCTGGCATCCGTGGCCACCAGCAGCAGACATAAGAAGGCTGTCCACAGGCCAATGCAGGCCCTCAGGGAGAGGTAGGACAGCCCATAGTCCCTGAGAGAGACGGGGCACACAAACACACACATGAGTGAAGGGATGGGCAATTAGATGTGGCATCCCCAGTCAAGCAGAAAGCACACACATTCAGAATTTACACTGAAATATTCATGAAACAAAAACACAGTTTGTGGTGTAAAGAGCACAGAAGAAAGAACTGACTTGCAGAACTTGAAGAGGATTTTCTCAAAGACGAGAACCGGCCCCGTGCTGCCCAGTATTGTGAGGGGCTGACCAGCAAAGAGGGAGTATGCTATCCCGGTCATGGAGGCTCCAAACAGGGACTCAATCGCACTCTGGAAACACACAAAAAACTCCACTCAGATGATCACCTGTGGTTTTACAAATTAACAAAGATGAGTCAATTAAAGAGGGAGTAATTAAGACATGGCGTCTTACCACACGCCCCTCTGTGGCCTCGCCCAGGAGTCCTCCGAAGGTGATGACAGGTGACATGCAGGCGCAGTAGAGGAAGAGGAAGGAGGCCAGACACTGCAGACTGAGGGCGTCTGTGAAGTCGGAAATGTAGTGCGGGGCCTTTCGTTTGATGTCCAGAACCAGACCGCCAAATAGCCTGCAGGGGGACGAGGATTCAATGATGGAGTTAAAGAAGTGGCCTAGTATGATCTGTCAGTGTTGCTAAAGGAGGTTTAGTACCAGACTTGTGAACATGCATCATCAGCAGCTCACAATAAATGTTTGAAATCTGGTGCAGTTGTCCTGGAAAGTACCCCTTGTAAGCTAACTTCTGTTCCGCACGTGTTTACATTTTTTGCCAACTCATGCATCTATCTTTTAACGACTCTCAGCCTCGGCCGGCAGGCTCTCGTGCTGCAGTAAGCCCAACCGTAGCAAACTAGCTGGAGTCGGCTGCTATGGCAACAGGGGGCGGGACAAAATGCTTATTTCAGTCTGAGCGGTAGGAGAGCGATGCCGTGTCCCAGGAGGAGAGGGAGGAGGAGGGGGGAGGAGAGGAGCTGGTGGGATAGCAGAGACTGGGCTTCCGGCCAATCTCAGCTGGGATAAGAGAGCCGCGCCGCAGCGTGCCGCAGCTCAGCACATCACTCACTCCTCTGCCGTTAAAACGCAGAGATGTTAGTTCGCTTCACACTCCGGCACACGGCGCTGTCACCTCGTCGTTTTCACAAAGAGTTTCCAAGAATCCCCGGGCTGTCATCTCTTTAATCCTGGGTGTAAATCTCATTATCTGACCAGTGAAATCATGCTGTCTGTTAGCAGCAGAACATTACAGGGAAATGAAAGTCTGGAGGTCAGGACTTTTTTCATGAATCAGGAGTTATGAACGAGAAATGGTTTAATCCTTTAATACCTGCTGTTTTCTCCAACATCACACCTGGAGTTCAGACTCACACTGAGCCGTGAGATTAAAGTGACAACTATTTATTATTGTGTATAGACATACTGCAGCTGCATCCATCCATCCATCCATCCATTATCTTGACCGCTTATCCCGTTAGGGGTCACGGGGGGCTGGAGCCTATCCCAGCTGGCTTTGGGCGGAAGGCAGGGTACACCCTGTACAGGTCGCCAACCCATCACAGGGCTAACACAGAGAGACAGACAATCATTCACACATACACTCACACCCACGGGCAATTTAGAGTGATCAATCAACCTGGTGAGCATGTTTTTGGACAGTGGGAGGAAGCCGGAGTACCCGGAGAGAACCCACGCATGCACGGGGGGGAGAACATGCAAACTCCACACAGAAAGGCACCAGCCCGGCCGGGGATTCCAACCAGGAACCTTCTAGCTGTGAGGCACCAGTGCTACCCACTGCAGCTGTATGATAAAGGTATATAGCTTTAATAATAATGACATTGCAAGCAAAGGTTCTGTGCAAATTTAATGGACTATTCCAATCTTCAATATATTGATTTTCTAATAATAAAATGCTACACACAATGAGTGTTTTATGCAGTTTGACTGTTGTTGTTTTTGAGAACTTATCCAACCACAATCATAAGTAGAAGAGGTCTGTAGTTTATGGAGTTTCTAGTTTAATAACTAACTTATTATTCTTTTGTATTCTCTGCTGTAAAAAAGTGAATTCCCTGCTTTTAGAAATAAACTACGTTTATTAAATCTAACTTTGTCTTGTTGCAATATTCTGACTTTTTTACTTTTCACAAATATTTTTCTGAAAACTGAAAATGTGCAAAGACAAAGGGCTGTACTGGAACAAGGGGCTTGTAGACTAGCTACTTGACCACAAAAATTACATTATATATATATCAATAAAAATGGAATAACGTTTATTTATAGACTTTTTAAAGTTATATTTTGGGGCTTTATATGGACAGAGGACAGAGGACAGAGGACAGAGGACAGAGGACAGAGGAGGAAACCAGAAGAAAGAGCGGGGGAATGACATGTGAGAGGGGCGGCCAGAGGCTGGAATCGAACATGGACCGCCTGCTATGTGTGTGCCTTGACCCCTCTGTTGGCCTGACCTCATTTATGGCCTTTATTGAGAGCATAGGACAGTGGATAGAGTAGGAAACAAGGGGATATAGACATGTGGTAAAGGGCTACAGGCTGAAAACAAACTCAGTCTGCACGCTTCAAGGACTAAAGCCTCTGTACATGGGGCGCATGATTTAACCACAAGGCTAAACCAGCGCCCCTATATTCTAATTTGATCTATAACACACATGTGATGTAGTAAAGGAATAAAAAAGCATATAGTAGAAGTATTTAAATGACTCATATGTCCCTCAGAAATGAATCTAAATATAAGTCTTGAGTTTTAAAATTCTTACTTCCCACCTCTGAGTGATTACATCATGCCTGCCTCATCTGAGGGATTAATCCATATGACAATGTTTCCATGTTAAAGAATGTGTGACCTTAAGTGCAGCATGGAGAGCGGGATATCCTTCACTCATAATGAAGTGGGACTCAAACAAAGGCTCTTTGTGGAGTTGAAGTGTGAGGGATGATAATGGGCCAGTAGGATAGTCTGCCTCTGAAGAGTGAGCTAAATTTACAGTTTGGGGACGGGGAGACAGAGACAGAGAAAAAAACAAAACAGAAAGGGCCCAGAGAGCTCGGGGCTGCATGGCGTGATTCATGCTGTTCCTCTCTCACACTTACCTCCCTGTGCGCTGCAGCTCAGGGCCGCCGTGCCCTCCGTGCTCCTCTGACTCTCCAAGATCTGTCACTCCGTTGGGAACAGGAGGGATCTTCCGTTTTTCCTGTGCGGTTAAGATAACTGTCAGTCAACTGTGGCTTGACATCATCGCGTGGACAAAGACATGCACTGAGTCCTACATGATGTTACAGGTAACTACAGACTTTTACCAAAGCCTCTCATCTGTCATGCATGAATCTAACATTTCCTGTTGCTAATCAGGAGCGCAACAATCTAATTGCGCAATAGCGTGTCATTAAGTCTCTACAGGTGCCTAATGACAAAGAGGGGAAGGAATGACAACACTTCTATTTGATAATCAGAAGCAGCTTTCTCTCAAACAAGATGGCGGATGCTTTTCAAAGTCGACCAAAATAACTAACAGAGGAAAACTAACGGTAGGTTTTGAGGAGGATTGAGAGCAGAACCCAAGAGAGCGGCATCAAAGCACAAAGTACAGCGCAGTCGAGATTAGAGGAGATGTTTGAAAATCTCCTCAGCAGGCAGTGTGACGCAGAGGGGACGCATTATGAAAGAGCGGTTCTATTTACAGTTCACATTAGATGAAACGATGTGAAGGTTTACCTGAGAGGGCACGTTTTTGGGAGGCTCTATTCGGATGGAGGGGTCCCACTCTCCAGGGGGTAACACAGTCACCTGGTCAAGGAACTCGTCGATGCCTGCAACCAGGTCGTTCCTGTCTTTGGCCTTGTACGCAACATCATGGAAAATCTGTGGAGCAAAGACATCAGATTTTAGAGGAAGGAGTGAGTGAAGCTGATGTGGGAGTCGTTACGTCTGACGGCCAGCAGGGGGAGACTGCACTTGTTGCAAAAAGAAGGCAGGTTGTGGGAAAAATCTGATTACTTCTCAGGTGTTTAGAATTATTCTGTGGACTCAATCTTCTCCCAAACAGTGCAATGCAACTTTTGTAAGTTATGATCCAAGGTAGAGTAAATTGAAGAATACATCTGATTGATTCTTTAATGCATTGTAACACAAGAAGCTATCAGTAAGTGTCCTGATAACAAGGATTAAAATTTGAGAATGCAAATCCACCTTGTTGTCTGACTTCTGGTTGCAGAATAGAACAATAAGGGGACATTTGATGCCGCCTGTGCTACGTTCAACAGTCTGTGGTGTGGCATGATTTTCATGATTTCACTTTTAATATTCTGCTCTCTTCTGTTTCAATTCTTCTCTGGATTTAGAGGCAGAAAGTAATTTCTCAGCTGCATAAAAGGTTTATTCCGCAGGGGATTACTCTCATCTCTGCACAAATCTCCATACATGACATAAACACAACTACATTGTGAAATATTCAAAGCATTATCACACAGAGTGAATCTACAGGGGGGATACCATGTATGTATGAATCATCCTCCTCACTAATGTCATCATATTTCAGGTACGACTATAAGCAGAGTAACAGCTTATTGAGATGGAATATATAGAGTGACTCATAACAATGGATACAGTTTATTCTCACATATGACAAAGTAGGTTGATGTCTATTTATATGTGTCCCAGAGGGCTGCAGCCATTGAAGAAATAAGGCAACATCTGGCTGTGATGATGGTCAGTGACATCAGCTCATAGCTGCACTGTGGGAAATCCTGTCAGAGTGATCACGTCATACTCTGCTGATCCCTGCAGGCTTCTCCTGGAGCCAGATGTCGGGCCCGTTTGGATGAGAAAACAACTCTTGTGTTTGTAGGTGAATAACTCCCTGACCGCCCCTCCTCCATACATCAACCTAATGCCATATATAACATATCTAACTATATAAGCACATTACATAAATATCCAACTTTCATGACTACAGATATGAGTCCACCAGGAAGTATTAGGGTCACAGAGTGAGTGACATTGCCATAAATATCCACACTCTGAAAGGCTGAGTCTGTTTCAAAGAAGGGCAGCCTTGAAATATTATGTTTTCTCATAAATTATGACTGTAACTTTGACCATTATGACTTGTATTTTTTCTTATAAAACTGCAGCTCTATTCAAGTAATATTCCAATTTCATTTGTATTAAATTACCTCTTCATTCTCATAATATTATGACTTAATTTTCAAAATGTCAGATCTGTTATTCTTTAACTTCCTGTTTGGGGTGTTTTGCCTTCGTTTGATCAGACAACTGAAGAGAGACAGGAAATACAGGAGTGGAGAGTTAGGGTTAACTCTTCAACATCTGCTACATGGACTACTACTCTACTATATTTGGGGTTTGCACTTTAACCACCAAGCTACACTGGTGCTTCAGATTAAAGATTCTTTAATGCGGCTTTAATCCTCTGTCATAACTGGAGCTTGATTGTGAATAAATGACTGCAGCTTTAACGAGTACTTAATCATGGAACTGGTACCAGCAGTGGAGATAACACAGTGCTTTTACTCACATGCTTCACTTGAGAGCAGTTTTGTGGTACAAACTTAAAGCAGAAACTGTCTCATGAATAAATTATGTTTGTGTCAGAGGAATATTCACAGTTGAAAGGAGGCAGAGTGTATAAGGAGGGGGACTTTCTGAACTACTCATTTATATATTAATAACAAGGGCTAATTTCTCTCAGCTGGTTTGACTACAGCCTCCATTTTGCTGTGGTGCCAGGGGCCGGAGCTGAAGGTGGTTCCTGGTTATGTTTTTTATTATTCATGACAGTTTGGCAGAAGTCCAAAAGATGAAACTAAGACCAGTAGCTTTCTCTATTATTTATGGTGTCACAAAGTCAAGTCTCCACGGCTTGCTTCCCTTTAAGTCTTGAGTTTGTAGTAGTATTTGGAGTGTATGATTTCTCTCTGGACATGGAGTAGTATGACACTTACTTGAGTAAAAACTCTAAGAAACAATCCACCTCTACTAGCATCATTACTGTGTAAAATCTGCGCTTCAGCCTCACCTCATCAGTCATCAGAGTAGCAATAGACCTTCCAATTTCATGATACTGTGGCCCCTTTCCAAGAGGGCCAAGCAGGATGAAAAGAAACCTGTGTGACAGAGAGAACAAAAGATATTTGTTAATCTGAAATCCTTTCCTAATGAAGCTTTCAGGGGAAAAACATCGACACTGTAGAGCGGCTGAATACAGAGAAGAAGAGAGGCAGAATAACAGGGGCTCTTTCAGCAGCCGGTGTATAACCTGGTGGTGATGGGAACCTCGGCCAGGCCGTTGAGCAGCACAGCGGGAGACAGGCGGACGAAGGCCACCACAGGGCGCTCGAGGAATTCCAGCTCCCCTACTAGGACGTTGGATGCCTCGGCACCGGGTGGGATCTTTTTCATGAAGTGGAGGTCGATCTGAGGGACAGGAAAGAACCAAAACAACATTAAGATTTTCTTGACGGAACTTATAGAGATTCCATTTGCTGTAAATCATCTGGAAACTAAAAACAAAACACAAGCTGGAATTGATAACTGATGAGAGAAAAGAAAACAATCTTTACGCCTGTTAAATTCCACTCTGTTTCCCAGGGAAGAAGGCATACGGTGACCTCGTCACCTGTAACTCAATCCTGGTTAAATAATCAGCACTAGTTATGTGTCCAGCTATCAGTACCCGTGGATAAACAGCAGCATCAGCAGTGGGTCTGGGTGCTCACCTTGCTGAAGTCCACAGCGCTGTTTTCTCGGCTGACGTCATGCTTGGCCTCATTGTTAGCCGGCTGGGACTGAGGCGAGACTGTTTGGCCTGTCGGGAAGACAACAGCACGTTAATCTTCACAGAGCTTCAGCCTATCACAACACTAGGTTCCCACACGAAGACAAAGGTCTCCAGTGGGTGATTAGAGGGTACAGTTTCATCCTCTGAAAGTTATGATACAACACTGGATGCTTTTGTTGTAGTTGCTGTACCTTTGAGTTGAAAAGGTTCAGCCTTAGTGAGAAAAGATGCAATATTGTACCTTCTTTCAGAGTGTACCTTGTGAGTGAGGTTAATACCAAGATAGTGGCGTTAGCTTGTTTGAGTCTAAATCTATCCATGATTATAAAGGTCAATCTTTACTTCTTCAACAAATACCTTTGTTTTGATCAAAGAAAGTCAAAGATTGACCGTTTGAAGTTAGATTTCAAGCGTTTTGTGCACAGCATGTAAATGGAACTCTAATGGGCTTTTCAGCATCAAGTCACAAGAGTGGGAATGCCTCCATTTTCTCAGGGTTCTATGTTCTCCAGTGGTGTTCTTTTTTTTTATATGAACATAAAGGAGAAGTATCATGTTCTCAGCCATGTTTGTGTTCCTCCCTACAGCTTAAAGCCTACTGATGTAGTCTTTGAAACCAAGCCTTCATACTTGCACGAGGCAGCTGTTTAACTTCAGTTATCGCCACAGTGGCAAGGCTGGATTTTGACCATTCAAAATGCATCTGAAACGCACGTCTCATAGTCAGCGCTCTACCTTCAATTACACTTTGAACTGCAAATATAACTCCTGTTATGTGGTTACACTATGAAGCTACGGCAACAAGCTAGCATTATTGGCAGTTAAGTGAGTTATTGAAGAGAACACGTCAAATATCTTTCATTTTCTCTAGTCAGCAAACACACTGTTGACAGTTCCAAGAAGAGGAGAGCATCATCATGAATTTTGTACACTGCACAAGCAATATGCATGAATAATTCTGCAGCATTACTTCCACTTAAACAGATTTTCTAAGAAGTTGAAAGAACTTGAATCTACTTTCATCTTAATGCCTGCTACAAGACCAGTACAGCTTTGAGTTCTGCAGTAAAAAAAAAGCTGCATGAGTCAAATAAGGACTTTTATTGTGCACCCTTTCAGGATGATACTCCCCACTTTCATGTGTACTTTTTAATACTATAACTACGGCTATCTCTAGTGTTCAATATCAGTTTAAGAGCTCTGATGCCTGCGGAGAATTCCTGCTCCTCCTGTGTGATTGGACAGTAGCCTTGAGCAACTGCCTGAAGGAAGCTAAGACGTTTGGTCTCAGTTGTGCCAAAGTGTGCATCTGAGGTCATGTTGACACGGCTACCCATGGAGTTCAAAGGTGATGAAGGTGTGGGCAGACACGACACGCAACATACACGCCGTGACCATGCAGTGAAAGAGAAGGCTTTTTTAAGTGAAGCGCTCCTGGGGTGTTTCTTTTCAGGCAGACGATTGGGAGTGTGTATGGTTTTGTAGGAGAGGCCGTTTACTAGGTAAGTGAGGGACACACATGCAACAAGGACAGAGACACACACAGAGACACAGAGAAACACAGACAAAAGGAGAACATGAGATTACAACAGCAGTAAACGCATGCAAACGATTAGAAGATGATGCAGAACAACATACTTAATATTTACACACAACATGTATGATGAGTCTGGATTTAAAGGAGAAGAGGGTGTGTGTGTATGTGACTTTTTTCTAACCATTTTTGTCCATAGAGTGAGGCTCAGACTGCTTCTTCCCAATATCAGCGAACGAGCGTACAATAGGAATGCGGTTGGCCAGCTTCTTGTGGTTTTGGTGGTGGTGCTGTTTGAGCAGGGCCTCGCGGATCCTCTTCCTGGCGTCCTGACCGATGGAGCCCGACGCCTCGTGCTGATCCAGAACCATGTCTGAGAAACGAAAAACACAGGCAGAAGTTCCCCACAATTCTGTTCATTTTCAAATCACAAAAGCGACTCCTGGTAGTGTCTCTGTTTGTCTCTGCGCGGCAGCCAGCAATGCTAAGCTGATTATTCCAACACACACAAAAAAACGACACACTGCTGATTTAATCGCACAAAACCAGGTTAAGTTCAGCAGATCTCTTCAGCTGTACAGTTTTTCACACAGTCAGACAAACACTCTGTCTGTCTGCTTTGTTGACCTCAAAAACACAGTTCCCTCATTTCTCCCTTAACAAGGTCGACTGAATCTGTACATGAAGAGCCATTTGAAGTGAGTATCTAAGTTTGTTTCTGTAGCGTCATCAAACAACAAGGTGATTCTGCAAAGCTAAGAAAAGATGTACAAAGAGTATCAAATTGATGTAACTTGAGCAGTCCTCAAGTTTCCTGTGAGTTTGTTCCAGCTGAAGATTGATCACTGCCTCTCTGTTTTTAGTGCTCACCTCAGGAACTGACTTCTCAATTGATTTGAGAGGTCTGGACATTTCCCAAGTCCTATATTTTGTCCTTAAAGCATTCAGTGTGTTATATAAAAATAGAAGCTGTCAATTCTTTAACACAAAGAGAGGCAGAGCGAATCGCTGAGAGGGAGAGTGAGACTGCTAAATAAAACAGTAAGAACAAGCTTCTCAGAGTCTGCAGAGACGGAAGTTCTTTAATTCTTGATAAGTTCTGAAGCTGAACCGACCCTGATTTGACTTCAGCGTTGGCGTAAAGGTTGGAGTACATGTGGTTTTACATGTTTGCATTTGAAGGGGAGTACTGACGTTAACTCCAAAAACGACTATATGCTACATTAGCTGTTACTAGACAAAAATCTCCAATTGTTGAAGGTGGAGTTGCATGGTGTGTTTTAAAGGGCCCAGGATTTGATGAGTGTGAACCTTTTGTTTTAATTCTAAGCGATGAGAAAAAAAGGGGCCCATGAATAGAGTCTTGGGGAACTCCTCGGGTAGTTTTTAGTAGGGAGGATCACAAGAGCTCGACTAAACATAACTATCCTTGCTAGCCAGAACCAGAATTACAAGTCAGTTGGACACATAATTGCTGGAGAGTGAATTTGCAGTGCTTTCCAAAACCACGCAGGTGTTTTGCTTTAAAAAGTGACCCTGTTAACTGGAGACTTTCAGCCAAATGGATCTGTAGCTGTCGTAGTTACACCAGCTGTAGGAACTGAAAGAGTTCCTGTTTATTATAAAGTCCAAAATGACTCATCAGGTATGTCTTGAATAAATTAACAAAAGAGGCATTCACAATGACATCTTGTTGTTGGCTGAAAGTTACCACTTAACAGGGCCACACATTAAACCATAACACCTGCTTGCACTTTGTCATCTCTGTGTGTCTGCGACATCTCTGCCACCCTGAGGTCTTGACCTTCACCAGAGTATGTTGACATGTTTGCTTTGCTGAACAAAAATGTTTCACCAGTCGAGTGTGTGCAGCACACTGTCTGTCTGCACTCTGCTCCAGCTGTTTAAAGTTGATCAACAGCAGCACATTGATGTTTAACCACTTAAAATGTGAGGAATTTAAATGTTCTATTTAATTGTTCACCTGCGATCTCCTCCAGTGAGTTGGCCCTCATGTCCAGCATCACTGTGCCGTTCATGATGCAGCTGCGGAGCTCAAAGAGACTGTGTAGAGACAGAGTGGCTACGTAGGGTTTACTCCACCTCTCACCACCATCCTCGACATCCTCCTCAAACTTAAGCCACCTGCGGACATCGAAAGGAGAACTTTGTAAGTGCATGTATTCGGATGCAGCTCTGTGTTTGTAGCTTGTACTCGACACTAACATAACCCCGCTCTCAGGTGCAGAGAGAGCAGAGAGAGAGAGAATTAAAAAAAGGCGCAGCTTGCTCGACACAGCCCATGTGTTCAGAGTACCTGGCTGTCTCTTTCCATTCTGCGTCCTCGCCCTCCCTGAGGCAGATTTCATCCAGCTCGGTGAACAGGGCGTGGGGGATGTGCTCCTCGTCGCCATCCTCTGTCCCCAGTAGAAACTGCACTCTCTGAGCCGGCGTGTCTGCTGCAACAAATGAGACAGGTGAGAATAGAGGAGGAAACAAAAAAAAAGGATGTGCGTGCGATGGTGGAGCTGTTTTTGGCTCCCTTAACAACTTAAGTCTTGTGGGCTTTGAAGACCTACTATGTGAGGGTGATTCCCTTCCATCGTCAGCTGAGGAGTCCCTCTCCTTGGACCTCTTCCTGTGTCTGTGTCCGTGGTGACGGTGACGTCTGTGCGACCTCCTGCCAAGAGGAACGTGGACCCCGATGTAGAGAGTGCGGTGACCTGGACACAACAAACAGGAAATGATGAGTCTGTCTTTAAAACCCACGACTTGTGATTTTAAAGCATACCACTTTTTTCTTTGACCTGATTTCAGAGCACTCCTTTATAATTGAACTCGCCCTGTGATTTAATGTCCCTGCTCCAGGAAAAAAAAGCTTCTTCTTTGAGGAAGAGGAAATCAAGTCTTGGTTCAGTGAAAGGAAGTAGCGTTCATAATTCATAAAAGCTATCATGGGTCTGGGATTAAGGTGGATATGCTTTCAGAGGAGGGCAATATGAGTGTGTGTGACTGAGTGACAGCCAGTCCCCCAAAACTCACATGCTGGAAGAAATATGCAAAGAAACGGCGACTCACTCTGCAGTTAGTGAGAGGGAAGCAGCTTTGGAAAGTCGGCCTCTCAAGGTCCTCCTGTGCTCAAATAAAGCTGTAATTGATTTTGAAATTGCACAGCTTTTACAATCAGATGTGCTTCCTTTTTGAATCAATACAACAAATAATGAGTTTGGGGCTCTAGAGGGATATCATGCAACGTGAGCACAAGGCCGTTCCTCTGATGTGTGCGACTGTGCGTGCGTGTGCATCCACGGGGTCAGCGTGAAGATAATGCGAGCTGACTGACTTCTCGGTTACTGTGGCCGAGCTGCCCAGGCGCTGCTTCCTTCCCAAAGGCCCTCAGCTCAGCTCAGTCGCTGGACAAAGACAAGACACCCTGTTCTCTAGATCTGTCTCCTGCTCAATATGTGGCGCCACAGAGTGCCACATTATGTGATACCACGAGATGGTGGATGATCGGGGGCCGCAGAGGGAGTTCCATCGGAGGATGACTAAATGATTTAAAAAGTCATCTTTATGGATTTGCTTCGTTGGAATTAAGTGTTGTACAATCTCTTTTAAGTCATCTGTAGCTATAGCATTTGAAAAGAGTGAAACCATGCTACATTAAGTTAACTCAAAAAGTAGAGTCTCACTTTGTTGACTATCATTTTCACCGAGGACAGGATTTAATAAATTCCCTGCTCCTTATTTGTCAGATAGACTCAGTTTAATATAAACACAGGGACCCTGACGTCTTTCCTCTCCTCCTTAAAAGAATCCATTAAAGTGAAACACAAGGATTCCCCTCTGCTTTCACAATTACACCCTCGCTCAAGCCATTTGTTCAGCTTCCGAAATAAATGAGCTAATTCTATTTATTATTGTCTGAGTTACAGAGAAACAAAGCGCCGCATATTTTCATTCAGTCTGAGGGGGGAAAAATCCCACATGAGTGTTAAAACTGTTTTCAGTCGCTCGAAGACATGACTAATCACATTACAGCGCACTAATCAGGTTTCCACAAAGCAAAGACATACCATGAATCACCTCCGAGACACTGACATCACTGTTTCACAAGAGCAACTCACCCACCAATAGGATGTCAGCATCGAGGTTAAGAGAGGTCTCAGAGGATGTAATGAGAATCTAACAATACGTCCGAGTGTATTTGAGGAGGGTATTTGACTGTATGAGTGTGCACCGATGTAGAGGCTTTCATCCAGAGGTAATTGCTGTTAGCATTGTGTAAATTATTGATGTCAGAAGAACAGGGAAGAGGAGCCCTGACTTTGCACATTTAGAAACGTCCAAAATGAAAGTCACATGCGAAAGACAGAAACAATCACATATCGGAGGAAAACAGAGGAACTGAGCGCCGGAGCTTTAAAATTCATGAGTCAAAACTCATGAGTGGCGGACTTAACAAAAATAGCTCTCCTCCCACGGGCCCACACTACTGCTGATGTCATAGAATGTCTTTTCTCCTCTCTTCTGCCGCCACGACTCAGTGGCTTTCAGTCAGAACGGGGTTGAATTCATGCAGCAGTGGCTGGGTTTTGCTTAAGTCTGTGTGGGTATTCATGTATGTACTGCTTTGCACAGCAATTCTGATGGGCTGGAGGGGGGCTGTGGATTTCTCTTCTTGAAACAGAGGCTGGCTGTGTCGCTCTGATCTGGCGGGCGATGACTGTTCTATGTGAAATCTGGAGTTACTGGATACAACTTCTCTGGTGGTGCACAAGTATTTCTGGCAGCAGGAGGGCGCATTTTCACTCAGTCATAATAATCTAAATAGTGTGTGTGCTCAATCAATGGAATATAAATGTCTTAGCATCTTACATTGTTAATCTAAGAGTAGCAGGTAGTAGTAAACAAATAAGGCTTTAGGACTTTAAATCCCACTGGACTCAAAATAGAAGCAGATAATTCTGCTCTAACCTCTCCCTTTCATCCCGAGCATGAATGAATAAGCAGGTGAGTGTTTGAACTGACAGCAGCTGTGAGGTTCGGAGCGAGATAACTTCAGAGGATCTTCTCCCCGCCCTTTGCGCGGTGCTGACGCAGTGTCAGCGTTACCACAGCGCCAGACAGAGAGCTAGTCATTACAGCAGCCATCATCCCAGGATGAGAGTCCTTCAGATGAAAGCAGCACCTCACCGGTGTGAGTGTCAGAATCAAAGAGTGACATCGGTGCCGGCTGCCTTGGTGAACGTTGCCTGGTGACAGAAATATAGACGTGCAGACGGTGGAACCAATTCTGCTTGAGATTGATGTTATATAAGTAAAAGGAAATAATAGTGGGGTTTGTGTTGAATGATGTCATCGCCAGGCTTTATTTTCTAATAAAAGATCATTATTTAGCTCCCCTTCCTTCAGCTTCTGCTTCTATTTGTGTCCCAAAGTATCCTCTAATAACACCTCGATAATACGCGGGACGTCAGATCAGCAGGGTGAGACATGTAGGCGGGGAGATAGTAGCAGCAGTAGTAGGTGTAAATGATATACTAATATAAAAGTAATTACTGTAGCATAGCACAAACAACATGCCGCCTGTGTTTCATGAAGGGGCCTAATCCTAAAGAAAAGTTTTCTGATGAACCTGGATAACCTTTTCTCTGTTATGCAAGCAAACACAATTGGATTTCTCATGTGATTTAAAGGCAAAATCTCTCATGTAGCTGCATTAAAGTAGAACTCCATCAATTTTCCTCTTAGTCCGCAAGTTTGAAAATAAAGTAAACCTGAAAGAAGTGAGTTTACCGGAGTTTTCTCTTAGCTTGAGGCTACATTAGCTGCTACTAGCATAATAAACTCATATCTTCAACCAGACTTTATCACTAGAGGCACAATAAGGCATAATAACAGAGGTATAATGAGGTATGAGAGTATTGGAAATGACTGCACATTTTGAATCATAGCTTTAAGATGCTGAAAAGAAGAGGCCCGAGAATAGAGCCTGTGATCTAATCTCATTTAAATTTGATGCTAACACTGAGGACAAGTGTTAAAAACAGGGTTTTAAATGACCTAAATTGAGGTTTTCTGTAAGTGTTGTTGTTTTAATAACCGTGATGGTCTTTTTACCTTTATTTCTGTGTCCAAATTGAATACACAGGAAACAACGACTCCAAAACCTGGATAAGAAAAGCCTGACGTAGAGTAATCACTTTTACTCAGGTGGCTTAAAAACTCTTTGAACCTACTTTTTGGATCCTACTCTGTCAACTCAGGAGCTTTTCTGAGCAGAAATTGGCGCCTCAGCCTCCTTAACAATGGATGAAACGCTGACGCACACATATGCGCAGAGAATAAAGCCCTGGCTCTTTGAAGCAGCATCAAAACCTAGTATCCAATTGTTATGAATGAGACAGGTGGATGGACAAGATTTGTGCTGTTAGTAAGCTCTGCTGTCAGTGATTCTGCTTTGATAAACAGGTTTTCTGCTGTTAAACTGAGATTCATTTTGACTTCCTATCAGTTGAGTTTGACAGCTAAGGAAAACAATACAGCTGCTCACGACAAAATGAGGCCAAAGATACAAGAATACCAACAATAGCTCTTTCTTGCCGTTTTGGTTTCACTCTGGACTTTTCTTATCACTGCATAAACAAAGAGGCTGCTGCAAAAATGAAGATAATGATATACTTCAGCCCTCCTTTAAAACAGTCATTGTTGATGCTTTGGTTATGTATTTCATACAGGAGTGAGCTTTTAATGTTGAATTTTCAGCTCTGTAAGAAGCTAAGACAGTCAGGGAGTTATTGATAAATCTTAAAATAAGCTCTTCAACTTTAAGCTACACCTGTGTTTAAATCTAGGGTTATTCAGAGGCGAAGATGTCTAATCAAGAGTGATAATGAGCTGCATTGTGGGAAATGTAGGATCCAGTGTTTTTGAAGCCTCAGCCTTGCATTAATTATGTGTGATGTAAAGGTGTGTGATCACTCGTGGGTGTTACCTTCGAGTTCTTCCTTCTCGAAGTTGGTGTTGAGCATGGAGCGCGTGCCCCCGCGGTCCACAACTGCCTCCTCATCAGTTCTCTGGAAGAGACAGAAACATGGAGTTTAATATTGTAATCCCATCTTTTACATCATGCTCAAACAGATTCACATACATATCCGTGATGCAGAGAAAGGTTGAGAAACATAAAACCAGAAAAAACACAGGATTTAATCTGTTTCAGGAGTCTGTCCGTCCTCACTGACGCAAAACCAATATTTCATTGAAACGCTACAAGTTGTTACGTAAGAGCACCCTGCTTTGCCTAGAGGGAGAACAGTCCTGGAATAAATACACACACAAAAACTCAGCAATACAAGGCTAACTTCCACTGACTGTCACCATGGCAACAAACAGCACCCAATCACAAAAAAATGAGAATAAAAAGCCACCGTGATCACCGCCCCCCCGAGAGCCGGATTACTCAGTGTTTGAGTCACGGCGTTACAAAGAATGCATCATCCTGTGTTCACCTGAGATGATGTCAACGCTCAGCCACACACAACTCAACACAGGACCAGTCTTTCCAGAGGAAGGAGCGCTGCTAATGCATGTGACGGAGTGCTTTTTCTGGCAACTCTGCACTATAAATAGCTCTGACCTTGAAAAATGTAACACTCTGGTCTGGTGTTCGAATGCTTACTCTGCTTCTGAATGTTTGATGAAAACACGGGCGTTTTGTTCTTATTATCTTCTACTATTTCAACCAGGAGGGAACCTTACATGTCATCTTGAAACCTTTGCTGATTTAGAGCAGAACACCTGCATTAAAGGGGGTCGTGTTAACTTTGACAGCCGTAGTTATTTGTTGCTATAAACAGGGGTGATTGACAGCTCTGTTGATGCTGTGTGCAACAGATTGGCAGAGCGGAGAGAGGAAACATAATGAGGCGTAAATCAAGAGTCACTGAACTTTCCTTAAAGCGGGCGTCACCTCAAACCGAATCAAGAATCAGACTGTCCTGATTACTGGAGGTATTGTGGCTTCATTTTTACACAGCAGGAGGAGGAGAAGATGCCTTGTCCATCTTTGTAAGCAGTCACTGGTTCCAACACAGTAAGAATCCACACTACACGCCGTGCTTCTGTTTGTTGTCTTCTGATTGTTTCTGAAAGATGCTATAATGCTATATCATCTATCCAATCAGCTCATAATTGGGCCGTATAAACACAACAGTCCTGTTTTAGTGCTAACATGAGGCTGCATGCATCCTGTCACAGCTATTTAATCCAGTGGACAGTGATGTTAACAGTTTCAGCCGGGTTTCAGAAAGAAGGCTTCCTGATGATGTACTCGGCATGCAAACACCTCCAGGGGCGCTGACACCGGAACGAAAAGTCGTCACGGTGATGCCTCCTCCATCACAGCCCCCCCCTTCTCTCCACCTCTACTCCCTCAGGATGTGTCTGTCTGTTTTTTGTGAGTCTGGTTCTTAGATGATCTGACTGTGCACTGTGTCCTGCATTAGGGTCATGAGGTTTGTTAGTTAAGTTAATTATAAGTGGAACCAGTACATACATTTTATACTGGTATATTGATCATACTGGTGTATAGGACACAATCCCCAGAACAATGGTTTCAACCAATCAGAATCAAGTACTTAACACAGTTGGGTACTAATTACCATTTAATGCACCCCCTTCTATTTTTTCCTCATGTTCCCACTGGGACAAGAGCATGCCGTGCAGTGACTAGGAAAGAAGCAAAACACGGACGTGTCACTACATAATTCATCAAAGATCAATCTAACAGAGAGAGAAGGAGCCACACGAGGAAGTCTCTCATAAGTAACACCATGAAAAAGATAGCTTCTTGTGCTGCACAGGCTGGAACCATTGTGGTTAAAGTTGGCCCCTTGGCCGCACATCTTTTATTTAAACGTAATCACTCACAACATGCTGTGGGTTAGATTAAGCACCTTCAAAGCCTTTCATTTCTTTTATCCATACTGCATGGTCTGTAAGTCTAATCTGACAGGGATGTCCTCAACTGCACTTGATGTGATTAAAACAAAAGTGCAGAGGAGTTTATGTCTTGAAGAACCTGCAGGGATGACCGTGCACTTTCTCCAAGTTGTTCAGAGAAAAAAGAGTGACAACCTGAAAACTATGACCTGATACCCTGATAAGATATGATATAAACTACTCCCTTTGTTTACACCTAATGCCCTACAAAGGATCCCATTCAACACATTGAAAAAGCTGAATGAGGAGCAGGATTGACAACATCTGTCGGGGTCTAAGGTTGCTCTGCCGTGTAGGAGCAGACGGTAGCAGTGAAAGTGAGTCTGCGTTGATTAAACGGCCTCTCAGGGTCTTTAACTTGCTAACTGATGACTAGCTTGCTCTGAGAGCTTTTAAATCCATTATCATTTGGTGTAATTTTATTAAGTTGAGTATAATGCTGAGAATGTAATGATTGTTGTTGATGGTGGCGTGCTGCTGTGGACCTGCTTGACTCCAACAACTGTTCATATCCGTCCTATGATCATTATTGTGATTGTTAATGTGAGCCTTACAGTTGCTCTACTTCAGCTGCTATCATTAACATCATAAGTAACCCCCATTTATCTACATTATAGATATTATTGATAATATCAGACTGATTACTTGTTTGTCAGACGTTCCTGTTCCTGCTAATATCACACTCCATCCCACCTTTTAAGCCCAATACAGTTGCATTAGATGGCTGCTGAACATGTGTCTGGTTCTGCTCAAGGTTTCTGCTTTTAAAATAGTTTTTAAAGAGGGGACAAATTAAGACAAAACCCAATAGGCTGAGGTGAAGTAATGCCCCAAGTGGTTGTTCAGGGTACTGCAAATGCATTTGTTAAATTTTTCAACACAAACAGATTCTTCTACATAACTATCTTTGCAAAGTAACAAGTACAAGTAGGTAAAATAATTCCAATCAGTCTCTTTTTAACAAGCGAATAGGAATGCTAAGGTCTCATATTTTAAAAAACAATGCAGTAAATAACAACACAACAAATGTGCTGTACTGCATTGTGACAGGCTAAAGGCGGCTGATGCTGACCATCAATCTCTGATCCTGTGAGATTAAGCAAGAGCAGTGTCACACACTGACACACACACACACATGGACTAGCATGTGAGAAACAAAGCAGTGTGTGGACAGATGCTGCGGGCTGACATGGTGGGCTTACTGTACATGCCTAGGGACATTAACCCAGCGAGTACTCATGCAGTCATAGACGTGCAAACAGGCCCAGATGAGGATTCATTATGGGGTCCCTGTAGACAGACTTCCCTAGATTTCCCCTGACAGATGTCTAATAGTAATCTGGAAGACTCTGACGTTTTATTAATGTGTTAATTTTGGCATTACCCGAGCATCTGCATTCTAAATCACTCTTATCCAACCCTCACACTAAGGCTCACCACTGCACGCGATCTACCAAGAGAGGAATCTCAGACTTAATCAGTACTCCGCCAAAAAACCAGGAGCTCTATTTCTTATGTTTTTGGGCCCTGGCAGCTGTGACGATGGAAACCATGTGAGTGTTTCTGACAGGCCTGGGAGAGTAGCAGGGGGTTGGCACCGCTGGTCGGCCCCGCAGGTCCCCAGGGAGACCCCATCGGTCTCAGCAACACACTGTGTCTCCCTGTTCCCGGTCCATGAGAGGTACACAAATATAAATACAGCTTGTATGCAGCTCAAAGGCCCGGCATGATGCGACCTGATGGGAACAGGATGAGGGTTTTAAAACCACTGTGGCATTAAATTGAATCAGACAAATACAAGTCTAACAGGTAGTGTGAGAACCAGGTCTGCTTTTCTCCCCTGCATTAGCACTGCGGTGGTCACTGCACCAATATTTTACAGGGAGACTGCGAGACGGTCATGTGAGGAGAGGAAACAGAGCAGCCATAAAACAATAGGAGACAAATCAAGCTTGTTGTTTACTGATGCAGTGCTATGTTAGCTAGCTATAACAACAGGGATTTTAAGGCCTGCTGCTATTTCTTTTCACCCTCTTTCCTTCTCCTCTCAGAGGGAGCCTTATGGGGGAGAAAAATGAGGATGATTCTGAGGACCTATGACTGACACAAGAGCATGTTCTCCCGCTGCCCTGTCATGTTTGTTTTGCTAGTTTGCAGCTTCCTGTTTGGCCGACTATTGGTTTTTGAAAATGATCACTTCGTGGACAACAGGATTTGCATAAGACAAGACTTATGACCCCAAGCTGAGAAAAAGACCGCCTTATGAAAGTTTGGATTGAGTTTTAAGACCACCAAACCACCAGGAGCCCAGGAGCGTGTCCTAACTTCAACAAAACTCTCCTGATTTTGTTCTGACTTGAGGCGTCGGTTTGGCCAAGGGGTTTCTTTCCCTGTTTCCTTTTCCACCCACTGTATCATCCTCTGTGAATAAAGGCATAAAAACAAAGTATTTCTGAATAATAGCGCCTATATAGCCGAGGGAGTTTGGTTTTCTGCTTTGTATTTACAATATTCTGCACCATTAGAACTTAAAGTATTATAATGGGAAAACATACTTTACCCAAAGGAATGCTATAAGTGTATTTATGGAGTAGAAACAATAAGACTGCTGTGAAGAGTATGTGTTTTTATAAGCAAAGGGATTTTCCTGCAACAAAATAAAAAACAGCAAATAAAAGGGATTAAACAGATTATGTATCTTAAGTCCTTCCCTGCTCACAAATATGTATTCAAAATAATGTCTATCAGATATATTTATGTCCTGATGCTCTATTCCTCTCTGCTCCATCCCAAACAAAGCTCTACCCAGCATGCTCAGTGTGACAGCTGAGCCAGAATCCTCCTGCCTGCAGGTCCCTGCTTCTATTTATAGCCACCGGTTCCTCTACCTCATGATGCTGACCCCAGACCAGCATGGAGAGTCGCATCCCCGCTCACCAATCTGCGTTGAGATTAATCTGCCAGCCTTTACGGCGTGGGATAAAACCTCGTCTCTGACCATGGGATCAGTGATGGAGGGCCCTGCGAGGCGGAGAGAATTATATCAGCCGTTTCTCGGTTGGTCCGCTGGTCGCTGATGAAGGGAGCGTGGACCACGTGACCAAGACCCCAGGGGGGGAGTTGGGATGGGTAAGTGGGGGAGGAGTGTAGACATGTGAGCAGACATGATGAATAGAAAAACACTAACATTACATCAATGTTTGTTCACTTTTTTTTTTACCATAAGCCTCTTGAAGCTACACACTCTGTACAGTACATGTCTGCTTACATGATAGGGACGAGCAGCGAGGATGACTGCACACGGGGGTAAAGGCTGCAGGCCCGGACACGAACTGAAGGCCAGAGGATGCTCTTAATGTCACACAGAGTTAAGGGTGCATGTGTGTGTGTGTGTGTTCATGTGTGTGCGCACAGTGGAAGAATTCGTGCAGCGATGCTAAGTAGAGCATCATGACCTTCATGGGGAGGCTTGACATTGGGCTGCATCTGATTTGAATTCAATGCACAGTCTCTAGATGCCTGCGGTTCATACAGAGTCAACCTGCGCTGGCATTTAACTTGTTGCCTTAAGACAAAGAGAAGTCACTAAGGTTTCATTTTTTTAGATGATTCATGAGTGAGAGTTACAAAGAAGATCATGTCATCAGGTTTAATTTCATTGTTTATATTTGCAATAACATCTACTTTGAAGATATGGATACATAACTGTTCTTTCACACTGAGAATGTGAACCTCCATCGATAGTCTATGCTCAGATTCACAGTCCGGATGAGCCTCTTTGTTGATTCAGTCCTTCAAACATTTTCCTTGAGAAGACCTGTGCTACAGCTAACAATGAAACTCCAGTTGTTTCCTGAGAAGTCCCAAACCATAATACATTTACTGAGAATTCAAATCTCTGCTATAGTCTGAATCCCAAAATCCCTCATAGGATTACCCGCAGTGTTCCCCTCTGAAGAACAGGTGTCCCTGGAAGTCCTGGATCTAGAATTACATGAGTCTGAGTAGTTAAAGCCATGTACAGGTTTCCCATAAGGAGCAATATTATCTGTAATAGCCAGAACAAAGTCCTAAAAATTATATCAGGTGTCTTAATCAATTGAATTTATAACACCTAAGCAGGGGAACACCAGAGACCTTCATAAAACGAGTCATCTGCCACTTCCCAACACCTGATTTCACACCTCAGGGTGCTACACGTGCACTCCATGTCCAGACCACTCTTCCTAATGAGTTTCACGTCAGACATTGTCAAGCAGTGCCTGCAGAGGATCCAGTGATTGACCAAAAAAAAAAAAAGGTCCAACAAAGCCAGCATGTCCTCACAATCACTCAGGCAGCCACCGCCCTCGCTTTTTGTAAACACATCTGATTACTACAGAAAGTGGAGAAAATGAGCCGACCATGGTGGGAAAGCAAGAACAGAACAATCCGTCCTTTTTTTGCTGCATGTACACATGCTGAATGATAATCCTCACAACAACTACAGTGCTGGACATTCATTCATCTTTTTTGAACCTAGAATGGATATTAAAGAAATGTCCTGGTTTTAATCCTCTGCACACAACATCTTGTGTTCCATTTTCAACCGATGCAGTCCTAAAATAAGCTGCCCAACAGTGAGTGACCTGAAACTTGAACGCTTGAAAACCACTCCACTCATTTCACCTCGTCTTACATTTACATCTCTGTATCTCCTCCACAATGTGCTCCACTTTCCTCCGGACTCCGACCCCTCTGTGTGAGTGCAGTTAAAGGTGGACGCCTCTCGATTGAGCCTCTCGCAAAGTGACAGCCCAGTCAGTGTTTGTTAACGTGTAGAGCGACTCGCCTGCGTCCTGGAAGACAGTAATTCATCTTGGCGTATCACACTGTATGGCCTGAGGCTACTGTAGAAGCTGACTTTGTTGACTAATATCGTTTGCGTAACTGCAGGAAGAGTTGGAGGGAACTTTTAACGACCAGCAGCAATGTTTTTCCCAACAGGGGCGCTCAGCTAGTTTTACTTCTTAAGTTCAGCTCTGAAGACAAATAAGTTTGTTGCTTCAGGGTTTTGGAAGTTTTTCAGAGTCTAAACAAATCAACCTGATGGTGTCGATCTAAAGGAAGTCATGACAATCAAGGTTCATGTTCCCTTTGCATGGGGGGTGATAGCTCAGTCTGAAGAGATATGGCTTAGGAACCGGAAGGTCACCAGTTCAAGTCCTGGTATGGAGCGAAATATGATAATGGGGCTGGTAGCTTGCACTTGCACCTTCACTCTCTCCCTCCATCAGTGCATAGGATCTTCTTCGTGCAGTAGCAGAATTCAAAACTTGAATTCGTTAAAGGGCTTTTGCATCATCATCTCATTCATCCACTGATGGCAGAGGAAGCTATTGTAGGGGATCAAGCGTATTACACACCGCTGACTATGCCACTAGGACCAATTTGGGGTTTTGGCGTCTTGCCCGAGGATCTGGGACTGAACCGCCAACCTTCCAATTCCAATTGAGAGATGACCCACTCTACCAATGCGCCACCATTTCCCTTCCAGTATTAATAAGGACCAAAAAAACATCTCAAAATTTAACTGTTCCTCTAAATATGAAGGCTGTCAATGATGATCAGTGATCAGTGTAGTTGTTGGCTCTCAGTTTCAACGAGGATACCATGAGGCAGCATATTTCAACATCCAACTGGGATGAAAAGCGAATGTGAATTCTGCAACTTCTCCAATTTTTTCGCCTCTCACTGCCTTTGTCTCCAGAGCGGCGCGCCAACACTCATGAGTATTGTAGTATTTCAACCACCGCTCATCATCCGGGAGGGTTCTGTGTTCTGTGATCAGCAAAACTGAGGGTATGGTTTGTGGAGTAACACCAAAGTCAAGCAGTGACTCTATGATGCAGAGTGGGAAATATATGGTTGTTTTTTTTTATTGTCTGACTCATACCAGGGATTAAAAGTCAGGATATCTTTAGTCTTGACCTTTCTTTCTCTCCTGAGCTCCCTGACATCGTCTAAAAGCAATTATAATTCACCAAACCTCTTACATTTTAATTTTACTGCAGCATCAGTCTGAGGAAATGCTCTTAACTGATGTTACTGACTTTAAATTAGATTTCAGAAGGTTTCCTCTGTAATAACTGCACTTCACAAACTCAGAGAAGGGCTCTAACACACTTTTTTTGTCTCTCTTTAGTCAGACGGTAACTCCTTTTTGCTGTCAAAGTCATGAAACACCAATTTCTCCTTTACTTGATGACCTATCTGTGATCTTTTTTTTGCAGTCCAGTTATGGATACAAGCAAACTACAAGAAAAAAATTATCACTGCATGTTCCACAAAGGCAAAAATCAAGTATCACTTCTTCACATTTAGCTGTTAGAAGCCTCACAATTCAAAGTAACTATTGTATTTGGAATCTGTCTGCAGAACAAAAATGAAAGTAAGATTCTTCATTTCAAGTCCAGTTGTTTTCACACGCTTGGATTTCTACAAGGGCAACACAAGACGTAATGGGATCAAATCCCGTCAGCAGATGCAACACTAGCTGGACATATTAACTCTCCAGCGATGTTATCTTTCACGGGGAACTGGTAATAAAACAACACAGGGGGCGTCTTCGGTGTCAGCGCCAGATTCGCCTGAGAGCTTATATTGCGTCTTCTTTGCCAGAATAAATCACCGATCTATTGATTCTCACGGGCTCCTTTCCAGGAATCCACGCACATTATCACAACTCTCTCAGGGAGGCAGATATGTGACCTCATTTCTCTGTTCTTCAGGGATCCCTCCTGAGGCTCTCACAACAGCAGGGATGATGAATGCTTACATTACTATACCTTGAGATCCAGGACATCGGATGTCCTGAATAAAATCCTCTGCACATAGATTCTCTCAGCACGTGGCGCTTCATGCAAAATCCTTCAGGAGGGTTTTAATATCAATCTGCTTTGGGACTCTATAGCTTGTAGCTAGCTAAATGCTAAGAGATGGATTATAAGCGGCTGTACAAGCCCCGCGATTGGCTGACGGCTTCTGTTGTCATGGTTTTCATCCCTACAGATGGCCGTGGTTACCGTGGCAATCGCAGCAGGATCAGCATCACAGGGAGGAATATGCAAAGCGCACTGGGACCATCTCTACATCATCACTTTTCTTTAACCTTGTAGGGAAATTAGGGGGCAGGAAGTGAGAACAATACCCTCTGAATAGAGAGTTTTGAAAGCTTCTCGGAATAAAAAAGACATCCTGTGTGTCCTAAAAGTGCAACAAGATGAGAAAAAACACATCAATCAAACGACAAACTGCTCAAATGAATCCAATGTTCCTCGCTTTTGTTTACTTGTTCTTCCTTTAGAGATCACCAGGGTCAGTGCAGCGGGTATAAGCTCCTCTCACGCCCCAGAACTGCAGCCCCATCTGTCAGCCAACCTCCTCGGGACCTTTTGCATGCACACCAGAACAACTGGCCCTCTCTGCAGCACAACTATGCATACATTTACATTCTGCAGTAAGAGAAACAGACTGTCTATTTATTATATATACTTGAAGGAACAAGGGTGCATTCAAATCACTCTAAAAGGGATTATTCTATCACGTCGCTCTCTGGTGGCTCACTGTGTCCGACATCAGAGACATTCTTCCTTCAGCATGTTTCAGTTCAAGATGAAAGTAACATACCTGATAATTAAATCCTTTACTGTGGTCCACTGTCAACATGGTGCTCCTCCTGTAAAGATGCCCGCTAACTCCCCTTGTGCTTGCAGCAGCGGTAAGATGAGAGGCTAAGGCTCAGGGCCTGAGCCCCACTCTGAACTCAGAGTGTGTTTGTGATTGTGAATGAGAGTCAGAGTGAACGGCAGACAGCGATAGCTCCTCTGTGGGGTTAGAAGTTGAACCCTCTCCCTTCCTCAGCCGCTCTGCTCAGCCGCTCTCCCCATGCTGGAATACGGCAGCAACCTCACTCCAAAAACACAACATAAAAAACAAAAAGCAGGGAGCTCAGCGCAGCTCCGACTCTTCCTCTGCCTCTGTCTCTCCCTCTCTGCCTCCGACGGCTTTCATCCAGGGTAGCATCAAATGTTTCTGACAAGCGTCCATCCGCCAATCCCCCCAGAGAGATTAGCGCTCTGACATCACCGATGCTGTGCCGTGCACAGTTCTGCTCTGCTGAGCCTCAGATTGCTGTGGCTCTGTTACCTAAGAGGAGCCCGGGGTCGTGGGGAGTCAAACAACACCATCTTGCATGAGGGGGGCTTCACACAGCCCAGCTTCACGTGCTGCGGTCACAACACAGATAAAGGAGGAGAGAGCAGGCGCTGCAGTCCTACTGTATACAGTATGTGCATCTTTAAGAGCATGTGTCTGTCTGTGTCTGCACAACCTACCTGAGGCTAGAAGCTGCTCTCTGGCTGTAGTGCACTGTCAGCGATTCTGTGATCCAGGCATGGTGTGCTGGAAACACATCCAGAGGAACGCACAGCTATTTCTGCTGTCCTTGTGCTTTATGTCATCTGATCTTTCTAGAAGTTTTAATATCAAAGAAGACACTTCATATCCAGAGAGATAACACCGCAAGATCTCCTTTGACGCCGCTAAATCTCATGTTTCAGATGCCTCTCTCCCTTCCTCTCACCATCTGTCTCATAAAAAGTTCACCCTCTACCTTTCTCCTTGCCCTTTTCATCCTCCTCTCCGCTGCCACCGCTATAATTAACCATGCACAGGGAGCACAGCCGTTTCAATCTCTGAGCTGCGGCTGTAGGGAGGCTTCCTGCCCGCCCGCCTGCCTGCCAGTTTTGCACAGTTGGATCACCAAATGAACCAGCGATGTCACACTGATCCAAGAACACCACGCTCAAAAGAACAAACCCGGACAGCTCGGTTAGACTTCCTCCGTCTGTTCTCGCTCATCTTCTCCGGTACGGACAATCAACCAGCCTTTGCCGGTCAGCCTGGCAGAAAGCCTGCTGTTATGTCAGGGGGTTGTAATTGGGACCACACCAGTGGAGTCTGAGTTGGATCCATCCAGGACCTGGAGTCCTCAAGTGAGAGTCCAGAAGTGGGTGAAGACCAGGAAATGGATCAATGTGCCAACCATCAGGTGTTCTTTAAATCAATGTAGAGAAACAATCCAGGCGAGACAAGAGTGAACAGTTCAAGAGCTTTTAGGATCAAGGGTATAAAACCAAGATTCACCACAGCAATGCTAATGATGCTACTATTTCACAAGCTAGCTCACAGGCTAGTCCCCTTCAATGCTCCATGCTTGTACAAAGTTAAATACAGCATCAGTACAATGACACACTTAAGAAAAGAGGCCACACGTATATTTATGATGGTCACTTAACATCATAACATTGTTGTGCGAGTTCTATGAGGAAGTAGTGGCTTCCCAGCCAATCAGGGCGACGTAGTGGGGCTGCCACTCGACCAATCAGGACAGAGGGTTGGGGAGTAGCTGTGATTGGTCCTTGATAACGGGAACGAAGGGAATAATAACATTGCTTGATACAATGGCATTGGCGGTGAGGATTTAAACTGCTTTGGTCAAATCAGACACAAGTGGTAAGGAAAAATTAGTCAGTGGTGTGCTAGCCTAGCTTAGCATAAAGAAAGCTAGCCTAGCTTTGTCTAGCGGTAATAAAAACAATAGCAAGCACCCCTGCAGCTCATTTATTAAAATGTTCTATAATGTTCTCTTCAAGTAGTCATGTTCAAGGCTGTCCAGCTAAGCTAACCAGCTGCTAGCATTAGCACAACCTGGCATGCAGACATGATGTTGGTATCAAACCGCCGAGGGCTTCCGGATTCATTCTTCATCTTATTTATGAAGCATTTATCCTTAAAATTCCAATAATCTAATGATTTTCCAAAGAGGAAAGTAGAGATTAGGACTACAGTGATGTAAAAAACAAGGGTGACCCTCAGAATAACGAGGGCTGTAGATGTCCTAAGTTGGAGTAAGGCGAGGCTACACAATTTGGCCACTGGCACACACTTTGTGCTCAGCCTTGTCCTCACTCTGGCTCTCAGCCCTCAGTTGCATAAGCGATATTTTGTCAGAGCAGATGACATGCATGCTCCTCTGTACGGCCGCCTGGATTGTCTGTTTACACTCATTTCCTGCGAGCTCTTCAAAGCCGTCTCACTTAATTCCCATTATCTATTATTTACCCAGCGTGTTGTCGGTTGCGCGTCGCCGCCAGATGCATAGTGGCATGTGAGACGGTTGGGATCTAAAAATACATGACATCTGCTACACAAGCAGGCTAATAAAAGATAGAAACAGCAGTGTGGTTGTTGTTTTTTTTACCGGAGATTATGGATTAGAAAATACACGGATTAAGAGCAGAATGTGATCACACCTCAGACATCAGAGACAGGAAGAAAACTGAACAGCTGTCTGAAATCTGGCTAATCTGGAGGTTTTTTTTCACCTTCTGAGTGTGAGGAAGTGTTTAAATCTTATAAATCAGATATACATTTCAAAATAAAAGAGAGGTAGAAGACCTGCAAGTGTCATCAATTTAAGTCAGGGCTTCAACTCCATGACCCCTGTGACCGATTCATCCGACATGAACTGGAAGGGGCAGGAGGTGATTGATGGAGAGAAAAGAGGAAAATCGACCCTGATTTTACTCTGAGTGCTGAGATTTTTGTTAAATATTAGATATGCAACCACTTTGGACAGTCTTCTTACATAAATAACACAATCAGAGTTGTTTAGAGGGGGATATATCTCTGCTGAAACATGCAGACATCTGAAATGTGACTTTGCAGTTCAAATGACCCAATTATGATCAGGCTGCAAGCAGAGCGCCGTCTGACACCTACCCCAGGTTTTATAAGTAGCTAAAATTGCATATATGAGCTTTAACTTTATGCTGCCTTTATTCTTTGTAATACTCAAAGTGTCTCTCTTTTCCATTTCTTTTCTTAGTGTGAATACCTTGTTTTGCCTTCCCAGTGTGACCTGAATGTCTGCTGCGTGACATCACCACACTTCTAACAGACTTGCTGTAACGTAACAGCAGTAATTTCATGTGCCCTCTTTCTCATCACCCTTTCCTTGCCCTTTACTTTTTCATAATGTTACTTTTTCTTATTGATTTTTCAGGCTGCACCTTCCACTCGTCTTTAAGAAGTGAATTACACCGAGTCATCATTGTTGCTTCTGGTTAAATCAATGTGACATTTTGCCGGCCAGACAAAGAGAATAAGAAAAGTACTCACCACGTCTTTGCTTTCTTGAGGACTCTGGTCCTGCAAGTAGAAGAACATGAAGAGAACAGTCAGCAGGGACAGAGAGAGGCATGTGGAGGCACACTTAAGAAGTCTCTTAATATGTAGTTAACTTGGTGCACTCTTTCCTGTTGTAAATTAAACATACTCCCATGCTTGACCTTGGGAACCTGGTAACCTGCTACAATGGGATAGTAGTGTTGTGTTGCGACACAGAGGCATCCCTAAGATCCTCACCATGCTAACACCTCACATACGAACACGCATCCTAGTGAATCCATGACAACGCGTCTGCTTGCTGTGTAGGCGGAGGGATGAGGGGGAGGAGCAGTGATGGGTTACAATATGAGGAAATCTACCACACTGCATTGAGACTGCAGGGGAAGCAGAACAGCCATCCCACGCCACATCAGCCCCCGGCAGGCTTCACTGGGAGCTCTGGAAAGTCCTCATGTAACGGGTCCGGAAATAGAACAACGAGAGTATTGATTGGCATCAAGAGCAATCGTTGCATTTAAAACGGTGAACACAAAGCAGTATGTTTCATCTCCATCCTCTGTGTGTCAAAGGCAGCAGACATTTTTTCCCCCTCATCTCTGCACCGTCTCACCTGAATGCTAATGAGGGGGAGGCCGAATGCAGAAGTGGGCTCTGCCATCAAGTGGGCCAACACTCAATGTTTGAGACACGCTTGTTCTGTCACTTGTTTTGAAAGGGCTCTTACTAAAGGGCATCACATTCATTTATCTTGCTGTTGTTGGTTTTTTTTTTTGTTCCCTTTAACATTTAACCTGTTTGTTCCCTGATAATATGCACCTGTGGGTTCCCTCTTTGTTCCCTGTAATTTTTACCTTTGTTACCTGTGGAATTTAACTTGTTGGTTCCCTGTAGCTCAAAATCTGTTGCTTCAGAATTTGTTCCCTGACGTATTTTACTTATTAGTTTCCTGTATAAATTTACCTGATGGTTCTCTGTATTCATTTTCCTGTTTTTACCTGTTATATTTTATCTGTTAGTTCCCTGTAGCATTTGGCCTGTTAGTTTCCCGTTATATTTGTCTTGTTGGTTCCCTCTTATATTTAACTTGTTGGTTCCCTGTTTGTTCCCTGTTAAGTTTCCCTTGTTGGTCCCTATATTATTTGACCCCTCTGTTACCTGTATTATCTATTTGTTTTCACCTACTATACTTGAGCTGTTAGTTCCCTGTTACTTCAACCCTTCTATTCCTTGTATTACTTGACCAGATTATATCCTGTGATATTCTACAAAGCTGTTGTTTCATGTAACAGTTGACCTGTTTTTTCTGTCTGTTTTCATTCATAAGTGCATGTTGCTTACCTGTTTGCTCCCTGTTGTCTTAATCTTTTAGTCCTTAATTAGTTTCCTGCCATATTCAACCTGTCTGCTATAGTTCCCAGTTATACCTGGCCTGTATCATCCCTGTCATATTTTACCTGCTTGTACACTCTCTTTCCCTTAATTATTCATCCTTTATGTTCCATGTTATCTCTGCCATACTCTTGTCCTGTTCTCCCCTTAATATCTGACATGTTTGTTTTGAGTTAGTTGTTGAGCTCTACACACATCCTGACCCCACACTTTTGAGGAATTGTTTTGGTGGATACTTGTATGGCACCTCTTATTGCAACAGAAGGAGGAGGTAATAGCACCATCATGTATACTAATTTCCATTTAAATTGGTTATGAATAATAATCCAGAGAAGCCCTTTGTGGAAAGATGGCAAGACACCGAGTACCTTACATCCATCAGATGAGGCTTCCTCACTGTCAGAATCAAACACTTTAACCTCTTATCTCAGTCTAAAATCTTAGGCAGGCAGATCTGAAAAGCAACAGCTTGACATTCGGTTTCATAAACAGCAGGTTTTGAAAACTGGGTCGGTATGATTTGGCTGAATGGCAACATGTTAAGGAGCCTTTGCGTGCAGCCAGGCAGCCTGGTACAATGAATGACTGTAGCTGCAGTGTAACACTAGATCAACCTGTATCAGAGTAGATGCCATCTGTGTAAAGGTGTAGGCGTTCATGGTGAGAGAAATACCATCGTGAAATGTGCAATATCTCTATTCAAGGTGCGCAACATCCATGTTTGGCACGCAACTGGTAAAGCAATCAAAATATGGGTCATTTTGAAATACAGCTGTAAAATATGAATCATACACTGATGGGAGGGTTAATCCAAACAGCTTCTTTCTAAATAGAAATAAGATAAGCCGATGAACAGCAGTGGAGAGGCTACAGCACATGAAAAAGCTCATAATCACAACAATAGCGTGTCAATGTTGTCTTACCGTGGGTAACAGCGGCTCCATTTGAGCTCCTTGATCCGTGATGTCCATCTTTTCTTCACCTCAGCTTCACAATAGACACGTCGTGATGCGCTATACTCCGCTTCTGTCAAACACTGGTAGAAGAAGAGGTGGGCTGTTAGGTGATTTTTCTATTTCCCCCCCTCTCTCCTCACATTCACCGGCCGGGTTTTCTCAAATGGAGGTAGCAGCAGAGCATTCTCGTCCTGCCCTACATAATTTACGCATGAAGGAGGGGAGGTAGTGCTTCCCATTACACGCGTGTGCGCAGACTTTTGAATTTATTCTGTGGGATAATCCTCCATAAATATGCATTCACAGCCACACACACGCGGATGTGTTTTAGTTGTTGAATTAAATCGTGAATTAAATCCAGTAAAATGTCAATCATTGTGGGGGGGCACCTGATTCAGAGACATGAGAATTAAAAGCGTCGCATCTTTGGTTCATCGCCTATATAAGGGACATTTTTACCAATAAGCTGGTTAGGATGGTGTTTAATTTCACCTACAGAGGCATGATCCCTCTTCCCAGCAATAACAATACAATCATGTTGCCATGGCGTCCTAATGTAGACAACGTGCCTTGTTTAAGCTACCCATGTGAATTTCTTTATCCATGCGCCATGCAGGCCTCCTTCTGAAAAGAGCCGCAGCCATCACTGTGATCACAATCAGATCACCTTCAGGATTATATATAGATTGTTTTATTCTAATAAACAGTATTGGCTTTAAAAATACAAGCTAAGGCATTGCACGGGCCATCCCATCGTTATTTGTAGCTGCAGCAGTAGCACGCAATGATGCACCGGCATCAGCATCCAGATTACACAAGGATGCTCCTGCAGAGATCTTTATACACTGGTGCCATCTACTGGTCAAACACGCGCTATGACAACAGCAGATGAAGAATCAATTGAATTAGATTTACTTCCAATGCAATTGTGCTCTGCTATCTCAGATCAGAGGTGTGGAGAGGCTTGTTATTGTGTTATATGGTCAATGCTGCAAAAGGTAAAAACACACAGCAATCAAAGTGTGTTATAATGATGGAGATGGATGCAGCAGCTCACAATACAAGGAGGGTAATGGGGTGTTTATCAATTTGGCAAGGGCAGTGCTTCCCCAAGATGGAGCAGATTTTTATTTTATAATTAGCTGTTTGTTAATTCATATATTTTAATAGAATAATAACAGATAATCATGAGGTTAGAAGTACTTTCTCATGCTAAAAGGAGAAAATCACATCACAAGATCACAGCTCATTTTTCCTGCATGATGCAAGTCTGAAGTATGCATGAAGTGCAAGTACTAATGAGGATGTCATCACTGTGTTATAAATACACTTTTGGGGTATCTCGGGTTCATGCACCTTGCATCAGCACCTGGGAAGAGGGGAGTCCAGGATGTTGTTGTTGATCCGGATCCGGATCCGCCCAGCCAGGCGTCACAGCACCGACAAGATGGCCGAGAGTCCGGGACGAAAGTGAGGGAGGAAACAAAAACACAGGAGAAAGGTCCTTACTGCAGATGCCAGACCTGTAGACACGGTAGTGCAAAGACAACAGCTTGGGACTCGGTTTTGTTTGGAACTCGGATCTGCGGGTGACATCGTCTGCGGGTATGCAGAGGAACTGTGGTCCGAGCCACGTCCAGGTCCAGGTCGGAACGTTTGTCAGGGAGTCTGCGTCGGCTAGCTAACTAGCTACTGCGCTCACCATGTTAGCTAGCTGACAACACCGTTAGAGAGAATACTCTTACAGAAAGGCAGTTTTTGGATTTTAAAGGTTTATATTTGGTGCTACTAGCTGGTCTCTGAGAGGTAGCATCTGTGCTGGCAGCAGAACTTCCCTGTGTGGGAGAACAGCAGCAGTTAACGGTTAGCTAGCTGTTAGCAAACTAACTGCGGATTTCTTCAGAGTTAGCATTACGTCTGTTAGCTTGCTCAGCTGTTCTGGAGGACTTGGGTTTGTTCCCAGATAAGAACCACTACATGAGGTCGTCTTTCTGTCTACTTAGGGGTACCTTAGGTGGTGCTCAGTAGGCCTGGAGGATTTCTAACAGTGAAGGCACCGGACTGTAAACATAAGTGAAGTCGAGGAGAGCCCAGCGTCGTCGGACGAGGCGCAGATCAAGGCAGCATCACCATGGCCCACTCTCCCGTCCAGGGTCACCTGCCGGGGATGCAGGTAAGACATACATAGAGGTGGTCACTGACAGGACAGGATGTACACTCTCTGCCTCTGGACATTAAAACAGTGAGCTCTCTGGGTGGTTTTAAAAGTAAACTTAAGAACTACCTTTTTAATCTGGCTTTAATTTGGAGTCATTTATTTTTAGACCTGGACTGCATTATTATTATTATTATTATTATTATTTGAATCATTGCTTTAACATTTATTTATCTTATTTAATTATTGATCCATTTATTTCTTGTATTCATCTGCTACCGTATTTCACCTTTTTTTCCCACTATTAATTATTTTATTAATTTAACTGTATTTATTTTATTTTTAAGTATTTCATTTATAATCATGCCTTTTATAATTTTACCATTGCTGTTGTTTTCTGTTTCTCTGTTATTCTGTGAAGCACTTTGGGCTGCATGTTTTTATGTATGAAAGTGCTACATAAATATTTATTTATTTAACCAGGTAAGTCAATTGAGAACCAATTCTCATTTACAATAACAGCCTGGGTGAAAAGGAAACACAGGTGGCATGACAATAAATAAAAACAAAACAAAAAACAGAGAGGACATACAGTTGTGCTCATAAGTTTACATACCCTGGCAGAATTTGTGATTTTTTTGGGCCATTTTTCAGAGAATATGAATGATAAGAGAAAAACATTTTTTTCACTCATGGTTTGTGGTTGGGGTGAAGCAAAATTTGTATCAAACAACTGTGTTTACTCTTTTTATATCATAAAGACAACAGAAACTACCCAAGAAACCATACATTCTGCCAGGGTATGTAAACGTATGAGCACAACTGTACATAGAAACCTAGAAACAGATCCATACAATACAAAGATATGACAGGAGTGAACAACTTGTAATAAATGCATAAAATACAGTCAAATACAGACACTGTCATTACCCCTGCTACTCCTTATTACATTTCCCTGATGCCCCTGAATGCATCTTTGCAGCAGGCGCATTAAACGCAAAAGTCCGGTGATTTGATGGCACTAAATCTCTCTACACCCCCTCCACAAAGAAACTATTATGCACACATGAGGCTTGTTCTTGCTTCTGCTGCTATCTTTAGGAGTTCTGCCTTTAGGGGATATTGTGGATAGATAACTAGGGGAGATAACTGCTCCTAATGTAAACTGCTTCATGCACCAGATTAGAGCCCCTGTGCAGGATTGTCAGCAGATGCATGCAGATTCAGGTTTTGGGGGAAGAATGCAGGATGGGGACTGCATGGATCTTGGCATCAGTGAGGTAAAGATCCAGTTGTGGAGATGTGAGGATTAATCTTGCAGAACAAAGGAGGATGCAATCTAACTTTTAGCTTGTAAACAATCCATCAGTTTTTTTCCCTGGTCACACAAGGATGCACGTCTTCTTGCGTAAGGCAGCAGTTTCGTTTTTAGCCATCTCTAAACGGGCACATTGACCTCTTCTCGACTCAAAAGAGGTCATAAAAGGAAGTTGTTTTTGTCAGTGCCTGCTCTTGTGTTTCCCACATAGCAGCCTCTGGAGGGTTAAGTCATTTTAGTCTGCTTCCTGCAGCGTTCGAGAGCTGTTTTTTTCCAGCCATCACTCAGATTCGCATGTTACAGTGTGCTACTTCAGGAAAGTCATGAAGAAGTCTCAGTGTAGGTGAGATGTTTGTCCTCCTAAGCCACACTTAAACACTGTCTAAACACTGCTCTGCTTCTTTTTCCTTCTAGATGTATGAATAAACTCTGCATTAGATGCATCTTAAAAGGTGCTTTGGGAATAGAGATGAAACAGCTATGATTTAAACTCTTTAAACATGCGTGTTATCCAGTTTTGCAGTCTTTCCCCTCATTCTTCCACGTCGCTCTTCCTGTGTACACAAACACGAGGTGTTGCAATGAGTGAATTAATGCATCCTGTAAGAACGGCACCCTGCTGAGGTTTCTGATTGACTTCCAAGAATGCAGTTCTTTTCAAACATTCCCTTTTCTCTCTCTCTCTTTTGAATCCGCCCTCCCTGCTTTGTTCCCCACCGCCAGAACACCAAAGCTGACCCGGAGGAGCTGTTCACCAAGCTGGAGCGCATTGGCAAGGGCTCGTTCGGCGAGGTGTTCAAAGGCATCGACAATCGCACGCAGAAGGTGGTGGCCATCAAGATCATCGACCTGGAGGAGGCGGAGGACGAGATCGAGGACATTCAGCAGGAGATCACGGTGCTGAGCCAGTGCGACAGCCCCTTTGTCACCAAATACTACGGCTCGTACTTAAAGGTGACGTGTGGCGCTCGCAGAATGTCCCAGCATTCAGAGTTGAGCTCAGTTTCTTTGCATCTGTCCTGGCGAGACAGGGAAGGATCACTCTTCCTCCGCTCCCTTTTCCTGCTGAATAATCCTAAATTAAAAAGGGATTAGCCTCAGAAGACTTCAGACACTCACCAAGACCTTATTACTGTCATCATGACTTGTTTACGAATGCACCTGACTCCCTACACCTCACAATAAGCCAGCCAGCCAACACCTCGCTAATCAAGCTACGAATATCATCCCACAAACACAGCACCGTACTTAAGATTGACCCTTTTCCCTCATCGCTGACAGCTGGCTGTGTTCTCTCTCTGCAGGACACAAAGTTATGGATCATTATGGAGTACTTAGGCGGAGGATCGGCGCTAGATTTGGTGAGTTACTTCCTGCTTTCTGTTTTTGTTGCCACATTGGGAAAGATCAAAACACATCAGTGATTAATTGGGAGCCATTTGAGGACAACACCCAAACTAGTGTTTAAGAATAAAGAGATACTGGGTCAGTCACTTCCTTAAATGTAGCACTGTTATGACTCTGAGAAGGGAGTTTTCTTTGTAAACAAATTGAGTCATAATTGAGTAAGTGTAAGGAACTATAGATGGAGCATCAGCTGCTAACGTTAAGCTTTTTAACCCTCAGTCCACATGTGGTTTCTGCCTTGAAATAGAGCTAATATTTGAGGTTCCAAAGGTTTTATTTTGTGGTTCAGTTGCTCAATTTAAAGATTGCAAACGCAAAGTCAAGATTCCAGGCAGAGCTGTGTGATTCTGGCTCTCACATGTCTGGTTGTACCTCGTGGTTTAAGCTGTGTCCTGTAGAAATTGGTTTATTAAGTTGTTTTCCATGATGCTCCAAAAAAACCAACTAATAAAGTGAATAAAAATGAAGCCGTTTTGATGAGAAGGCATTCTCTATTCCAGGCGCGGCTCCTCAAAGGTAAAACATACCAGGAAATGCTGAAAAAGCTTTTCCACTTCCCTGGATTATTGTGTGAGTTGTGTAGTTTTGGGACTCCTGATGTAAGCTGAGTTTGTGGTATTTTGTCTGTGAAGCTAAAAGCACCAGCACTCCATCTCTTCCTTTGACTACGTCCAAATAGAAAGAAAAGTGTTCACTTCTCTGCCGGATGGACGGACAGAAAGAGAGGAAGTATGTGAAGATAAAGTTGTGCATACCAAGGCTGTGATGACACTACATGGATGAACTCTCCACGTTACACAAAGCTGGAAGGTTCAAATCCGCTCACTGTAAATTTAACAGCTACGATTGTCAGGGACTATTTTTAGCGGTGGAGTAATTCACAGTAATCCAGGTTCTTGGATTGAGAAAATCACAGTATGTTGAAGGTGAAGTGGTGCTTCAGTGTTTCATTTCAGGGTGAAAACTGTTGCTTTTTCAGTTTATTACAATGCATCTAAAATGAGGCTTACCCTCACAGCTCTTCCTTTTTCTTTCTTTCTCTTCCAAAGATGGAGCCAGGAGCTCTAGACGAGACCCAGATCGCCACCATCCTGCGGGAGATCCTCAAGGGCCTGGAGTACCTGCACTCTGAGAAGAAGATCCACAGGGATATCAAAGGTAGAGGAGAGAGCTCCTGTTAGAGCACACACAAATATCACATAGCACGTTAATGGTATTGACGTCTACTTACAGTTTCATTCATTATACAGTTCTCGTTTCACCGGGGGAGTTGCAGCAGCCGCTCGCTAAAAGCTTTCTGACAGTTGTTCCCTCTTTGTTAAATAAATTGGTGATCCAGATAAATGGCATTGACAGGAGTGTCTGGTGGTGCGGTCGGAGCTTCTCACTCCGTGTTGTCTGGGCTGAATCACCTCATCCTTCCATCTGTCCCTCCCTCCTCTTCCTCCTCTTCCTCCCCTCCACAGCTGCCAACGTACTGCTGTCCGAGCAGGGCGAGGTGAAGCTGGCGGATTTTGGCGTGGCGGGACAGCTGACGGACACTCAGATCAAACGCAACACCTTTGTTGGCACGCCGTTTTGGATGGCGCCCGAGGTGATCAAACAGTCAGCGTATGACTCCAAGGTGAGGTCAGAGGCAGTGGGTGGGACACTCCCCACTTTCACATTTTTGCTCTTGTGTTTTTTTCCTCACTTTGCAAAAAAAGTGATGAATACTCCTGCTCATTAAAATAATAACAATAAGGCTTTGTATTTGTGCATTAGTAACAGACCCACACAACAGCTCCAAAGACACTTCTGTGATAATAGAAGGGAAATGTGTCTAAAGCTCACTTGTGTTTCCTTCATTGTCAGAATACTTTTAGAGGAGTGCTCCCTGATCAACATTTGAAAATTACCTTTGGGTAATTCATAATTCCTCTAGATTAAATATGTTAAAGTAGCCCCCTGACACCTTCACAGACCCTTACCTCACAGGTTAGAGCCAGTCTCTCCTGTAATGACTTTCTTTTTAATCATGAAGCCCCTTCATGTGCAATATTTCTATCACTTTCCTTTATTAGCTGCTTGAGGTATTTAAAATAGAGCAAGTACTGCTATCACTTTGAGGAGACGTCTCTGTGCATTCGCTTCTTCTGCAGTTTGTTTATTTATCTTAATTAAAAATGCATCAACTGTAAAAGTTGCACCGTTTTTTAATGAACCAAAGCATCTTGAATGTGGAGCTTCAAGAGGAAATAAATGTTGCAGCAGCATTGCACCAGAAAAAAATCAGGAGGCTGGTCAGAAGCAAGACAAGTCAAACCAAGAAATATCTGCTGTGAGGAGCTTAAAATCAGGACGAACGTAAACAGAACTTGTTTGTTTACATGTAGATTCACAGGCTGCAGTTTGAGAAGCTCTGATTTCCAGTTTCCACTGTGTGCTTATGTATTACAGTCATTCTCAGCTGCCTATGCCTGACGTCTATGATAAAGGAAGCCTAGTTTTGAGCTGATTTCTCTCACTCACTCACTCAGGTTATTTTAAGCCCACTTTTTTGCCGCTGTGCCCACTTCTCATGAAGGGTCAAGGGTTTGTTCAGAGGTTGTGCTGAGATTCACAATGAGAGCATCTCCAACTCCAACACTAAAATTATGAAGCAATAGAGCTGAAGTACTGAGGCCCAGAGAGTCATAAAGGGAGGTATTATGTATGCAAAGTTGTCATCAAGTCTGTCTTTGACCTGCAGGCTGATATCTGGTCTCTGGGCATCACAGCCATCGAGCTGGCGAAAGGCGAGCCGCCGCACTCAGAGCTCCACCCCATGAAGGTGTTATTCCTCATCCCAAAGAACAACCCGCCCACGCTGGAGGGCAACTACAGCAAACCGCTCAAGGAGTTCATCGAGGCCTGTCTCAACAAGGAGCCCAGTTTTGTACGTAGTTTTCTGTATTTAGGTCCCAGTCTTTTTATTTGTAGTCTCTTTTTTCTGATTTGCTTCTTTGTCTTTCCTACAGAGGCCGACCGCCAAAGAGCTGCTGAAGCATAAGCTGATCGTCCGACATGCGAAAAAGACCTCTTACCTGACCGAGCTGGTGGACAAGTACAAGAGGTGGAAGGCGGAGCAGTCCAGAACCACAGAGTCCAGTTCAGACGAGTCTGACTCGTGAGTTTGCTGTCACTTTAAAGTTCTCACAGCCTGTTTTAGTAGATAAACTCTCTTTGCTGCTTTCCTCACACATCTGTGATGATGAGCTCTAAGTACTTAACATGCATGACTTCATCACTCACCCCGTTAGATGTCTTAAAGCCTCTTTTCGTATCCGTCCAATCAGGGAGCAGGACGGCCAGGCGTCGGGCGGGAACGACTTCGGCAGCGACGACTGGATCTTCACCATCCGAGAGAAGGACCCCAAGAAGCTGCAAAACGGGGAGGGGCAGTCGGGGGGAACAGACCAGGTGCAGATTAATATTTTAGACAATGACGTGCTGTCTCAATTCTGGGACTTAAAGTTGTAAATGCTATCTCACTTTGAGAACACTGTTACTGAAGAACTAGCCTGTGTTATTCAGAGGAATATGCATGCTGTGCTGATTCAAAAAGAGCCTCTCAAAGGTGAAGCTGCACTGCTTGAATTCCCTTCTAGTAAAAGCTTTTCACGTCTCTCTCTTTTTCTCCCACAGACAAAAGACATTCCAAAGAGGCCTTATTCACAGAGCCTGGGCACAGTCATCTCTCCTGCACTATCTGAGGTAAGGGCTGCACACATAACTCAGGGAGGGTTAACCTGGTCCTCATTAGCTCAATCTAACCTCCCCCTCCTCTGCGCTCCTAGCTGAAGGCGAGACAGGAGCAGGTGAACGGGAACCCCATGGTCCTGGACGAGCTGAGGGAGGCCATCCTGCTGGCTGAGGAGGCGTACCCCGGCATCTCCGACTCGCTGGTGGCTCACATGGTGCACAGGCTTCAAAGGTAACACCACACAACACAGTCAAACCATGCAGTGCAGATTTTTAAACATTTCATCAGTTAAAAAAAGAAGCTAATTCTACATCTTTGTTTTCTTTGTTTTGCAGTTTCTCCACAAGCAGGACGTCCTCCTCCTCCCCTTAGAATCTGGCTCTCAGCCCCAGCCCTGCTCTCCCAGGCCCCCACCTCCCCCCCTAACACCACCTCCAGGTCAGAGGTCAAGCCATTCAACAGCAGCTGACTGCGTCTGACCTCCTGTGTAGGTGGGGGAGCTTACCTAGCCTGTAAAAATTACTGAACTCCACAGCGGAGGATAAAAAAAAGAGACTCTGGAGAGCTTCTTTCAGTCCGAAGTTTGGCGGGACAAGACTCAAAGTCGGCTCGACCCACCGGAGACTTGGCTACATGGAATACGTATTACGAGAAGCTGAAAATCCCCCCCCTCCCCCCTCAAAATCCCAGACTTCTTCAACCCCCTTCTCTTAATGCAGGCGTCATATCCCCAGAACCTCTGACAGCATGCTTGATGAACCTGCAGGGATACAAGTGCGCAAGCTGCGTGTGTGTGAGTGCTTCAAACGGGCACCTTGCGAGCGTGTTTGCGTGCGTGCTCTTGCGTATGTAAGATTCCCTGTTAAGGCAAATTGCAGCATTCTTAATGAAACCTCAGGTAAAGTGCTTTAAGTGGACTTGGAGGCATCGAAAAGAGGAGGAGACGGAGGGAGGAAAAGGGGGGTTGTCGCCATGCTGTACATGATTTCAAGTTGCGGGAAATGAATCACTGTGTACAAAATGGTCCTGCGCATTTTGTAGATATTGATAATGTTTAAAAAAAAAGTAGATATTTAAAGATTTCAGAAGTAACTCCAACAGACGGAAACAGAAAATGCCTTGCCTTTTTGAGATACACACATCTGCGTTCTGGCATCAGAAGTTTGTTTTCTTTTACTCGTCCGTGAGTGAGATTCAGTATCCATCAGTATTTTTTTAAAGTGACTGAGTTTCAATCCTCCATTTCAATCATCACACTAACTATGATACTAAGCGTACTTTATTTAGAGGCAGGGGGAGAACTCCTACCTGTGCTTATGTTTAGACAATTTAAGTCAGTTTTGAAATTGTTTAGTATAAGATTGAAGGGAGGTCTGTGTCGGCGGTGGCTCTTTAACAACAGTATTCAGTCGGACATTTACAAAGTGGAACCACTACACGCTGCGTCATGCAGATATCATGAGAAGTATTATTTTTCCTTGGCTTCTAATTTATCCTTTCAAGCTAAAGTAAAGGCGAGGCAATCATTTAATAATCATGTTTTCATGGCCAAACTAGACCAGGTCGAAGCTAAGCTGCAGAAATCAACGCCATTCTTATTCCCCTCGCTCCAAAACATTTCTGTTCTCACTTCCACACCGTGCTAGAAGTGCCATGTCCTCTTTGACGCTTTCACCACATTTGTAGTATGATTTGCACCTTTGTTTTTTTTGTTTTTCAGATCAGTTGTTTTGCACTTTGACAGTGTGTTGAGTATTTAAAGAGACCTGTAAGAGGACAAAAAAGAACAAGAAAAAAGTCGCTAATAGCCATGTTTTACTATATATGTTTACTTAAGAGTTCCAGAATTTACTACTGTGCTAATGCAGCAATAATGTTGAGGAGTTGCATCAAGACGCACTTGTCAACACAGGGACTGAAAGAAATTAAGAAATATCAGATATTTTTATAACTGCAAAGAGTTAAGTATGGAAATATGGAATGCTTTATGGATATGGGCACCTGCCTCTGGCAAAAAATATCTATACCTTACAGAAAAACATATGCTACGGAAATAACTACAAAATGTGTACATTTGGTCTCCTTTATCATAGCTGACAGTTTATAGTACTGTATATAATCTTTGCTTGTGTCATTTGAGAATTCCCAAGTTAAATGTAAGCTCCTTGTAAGCTTTCAAAGTGACATGAGAAATAAAGATCTAATGCTAACTGAGGACTGTTTGCTGCGTGTGTCATTCTTTTGAATTGCTGGGAAACATTCAGTGTTGCAGGAGGATGAATCCATGTGACTCTCTGTTGATCTCCTGATGTTGAACGTGAAGTTAAAGTATTGATTAACAATTGATGAATCCTAAAGACTTATGTTGCTAACTCAAGTCTGTGTCCTTGATCAAGATTCTCAATATGCTCTAACATTCATGATCCTCAGAGGAGATTTATGTCATGAACGTACTTTACATTGACGGCCTGCATCAGATCAAGGTTTTCAGTTAAGTGTTTTCCCATCCTCTGAGGACCATGAATGTAAAAGTGAACCCACATGAGTTTAAGTTTCTCACACCACAGCAAGGTTGATATCCATGGTTTTAAATGTCACCCGCCTGATGTTAAATACTATGGACTTTAGGTATTCATGCTCCCCTCAGGTTGAACCTCTTACCCCTTGTTGAAGTCTGTATGATATAAACATGATCCTAATGAACTTCTTCAAATGCTGAGAGTATAAACACAGCTGCATTTTGAATGTAGTGCTGTTTAAAATTAAGATGGTGTACACTGTGTTGACATTGATACTTTGAGCATGTTAGAATGCTGATGTTAGCACTAAGCTCAAAGCACCAATGTAACTAAATGCAGACTCAGAGCCTCTAGAATGGCACGCAAACAAAAAAATATCAGCCTCAGAATTGTGTAAAAGTTTATGAACAAATATCAACTACAGAAGTTTTATTAGATTACGCTTAACTTTAGGAAATCTCAAACTTGGATTGTAAAGACCATCAGATGAACATTTAGTGTAGAAAACAAGAAATACATTTAACATAATCCCATCATACTCAAATGGAACATTAGCATTACACAGGTTGAATGACAACACCTTGAAAGTACCTTTATTAAAGACTTGGTAAGTTGCCATTTTCAGGGTCTGAAATCTGAGTTTGAATGTGCAGTATAATTGGACATTTTGTCATAAGCAGTCTTAAATGTTAGATTTTACAATTTCATCTATATAAAACGGTGACAATATGTTACAGTAAGTACAACACTGATTAGAAATAAATAATAATGCTGGGCTGGTCTTCTTCTGTCTTTCTGTACTCCAGTGCATTAGCGTATGCAACAAAAATCTCAAACATTGCTACACAGTGCAAAATAATTCATTGTAAAAACAAATTTACAACAGCAAAAGCACAAATTACTCACAAATAAGGACCCTGGGATTTTAATTATGCATATTATGGAGTGTTCTCCCTGCAGAGATCTTTCACTAACACTGTCCATCAGGAGCTTAAGTCCCTTTTCTGTGCTCTTCCAACTTCAGCACCATTTCCTTCAGGTCATCCATTCATTCTAAACACTTCAGTCCAGCAGTGCACCGGACTTCCTCCAGAAAATGACCAAGAAGACTCATGGCAGATTTAGACACAGAACCAAGCAGCACTGATAGGCCAAAGAGGGTTGGCCGTTAGAGATGTGTTGGTTTTACATCTTGGTTTCACTGGCTTTCCCAGCGTCAGAATCCTTCCTCTCCCTCTTGGGTGAGTCCAAACTCTTCTTCCTCTCCTTGTCCTCTGGCTCCATCTGGGAGAACTGGGCTTCAATCTTGGTCGGGTCAATGTAGGTGTAAAAATAGGCCATGAAGGAAAAGATGAAGCACACCAGCACGAGCAGGGAGGCGAAGAGGATGTACTCGGCCCACTGGGGAAGAAGATGGAAACATCAATGTAATCTGATAACTAATGTCTCAACTACACAATATTTATAAAACTGGAGCTAGGAGAGACGACTGCCTGCCTACCTACCTACAAGCATACCTATCTATCTACCAACTTAACTAGCTACCTTCTTTCCTTCCTACTTATCAATGTACCTAACTTCCTACCAACCTACTGACCTCCCTACCTACCTACCTACCTACCTCCCTACCTCCCTACCTCCCTCCCTCCCTCCCTACCTACCTACCTACCTACCTACCTACCTACCTACCTACCTACCTACCTACCTACCTACCTACCTACCTACCTACCTGCCTTACTTCCCACAGCCCTAAATACCCATCTACCTGCCCACAGACCTACCTCCTAATGAAATATTGAGATTAAATATTCACTCACCTGTGTTGGTTCCTAACAGCTCTTTCTCTGTACCTCACTGGGATGATAAGTCGGACTCTTGCTACACGCCACATCTTTACCTCACCTCTGAATACAGTTCTTGTTATCATCTTTCACTCAAAACGAAGAGATTTGATTTTGTGTTATTTATTTTAATCAGTAAAACGTCTTACTAATTCCTCAAACAGTGTAAGTTTTGTATACTTTGCAGTGTAACCATTGATAACAAGTATTCTTTTATTTCCTTTTCTTCATTTAAACTCCTTAATGCGCTCGATTTCACTCAAATGAGAACCTTTAGAGGAATCGTTTTCCTGATGTTGCAGAGAAAGCAGAAACCTTGAAGGGACGCATGAACACTGTCTGATTTAGACCTCTGTCATATGTTGTATTATTGCTGACATAAAAGGCATTATATGAACAGTGGGCAAACTACGAACCTTGAAGTTCAATGCATTTGCATTCTGTAAATGGCCTTGTGGGGGAACACGTGCAAATGGTTAAATCAAATCCACCTACCTGATCTGGGAGCGTTGCAGCCTCAGCAACAATGAGCACGATGATGTTTCCTACAGCGACAGTTAAGAGCCAACCAGCCTGCAGCACAGACTTCATGTTGCTGGGTGCCTGTAGAGGAAGACAGAGATTTACATCCAGGTATTAAAAACAGTCAATCCCTCTGTTTGTTTTGTGTGGTTTTGACTTTTATTGTATTGTCTGTATTGTTAAGTCAGCACCCTCTACCTGGGAGTAGGCAAACTCAAGGCCGGTGACGGAGAACACCACCTCTCCTGAAGTCATGAGGAAATACTGAGGAATCTGCCAGGCCATGTGGATGGAGTTCGGGCTGATGTCAACATCTGCTTTGATGCTGTCTTTGCACTACAGAACACAGACAGGTAACCACACGTGTAACCTCAATCAAAGTAACTCAAGCATTAGAATGAATCAAACATACTCATGACTTACATTGGCTCCAAACGTGAAAGAAGACGGCATGATCACGGTGTAAGAGCTGCCAAAGCCCAGCGTCAGACTGTAGTCACATTCCTTTCCAGTGTCATCCCTGATGAGGATCTTTGCGCTGCACAACAAGAAAACACCCGTAAGATGAAATAAAAATCTTTAACATATCAAGTGAAATAAGTTATGAAATATCAGCCTTACTCTCCCTGCGGTAGTAAAACATAGTCCGAGATGCCGTTGGTGGCAATGTTCCCAAATCCGAGACTCCCAGAAGTTATGTTCAAAGCTGAGCCGTAACCATTCAGAAATCTGGAGGGTCCAGCGACACAAAATAAGAGTCTTTCTATGCTGAAGCAGGATGAAACACATTCTCCCTTCTCCCAAAGTTATAAACTAAAAGAGAACCAGGTTTGAATTTGAGCACTTCATACTGAAACTTGCCTGACTCCATTGGCGCCCTGCTCTGGCTTTGCTGAGAGGTCCCTGACCTGGGAAAAGAAAGAAACTTAAGAACAATGTGATACAATTTAAGGTCAAAGGTTACATGCACTTTCAACACAATACAAATCTGACATCACATTTAATTGCCCTTTTGTTTTAAGCATACAATTTAGATTTGACACTCCTCCTCAAGTTCAGATTGTGTCGATTTTGGCGCCCCCCTGTGGACAAAGCAGTACCTACACCAATATCTCTTCAGACTTTGGATCAACCTTTCATTGATTTGCATCAATATTAGCTTCAGTCCGTTTTGTATTCATTGACACCTTCTCAAAGGAGCTTTATTAATATAATGCATCCTCTCAGTCCAATAGAACCCTCTGTGGTTAAAGTGTGATACAAAGTGATGAAAAGGATTCAGATTCAAAAAAGTCGAACATTTGGACACAAAAAGAAAACTCTTTTTACCACACTCACCCATTTAGGCTCTGGCACTTTTCCACCCTGAAAGATGATCACAGTATTTCGGGTTTTGCTGTCAAAAGCAGTTAAATGAGTTCCATTAGTCCCGATATCCAGTGAAAACTGTTTGTCGTATGTCAGGTAATCCTTGGACTGTAAAAAAACAACAAGTCAATCATTACTACGTGTTCTAATTGCTGGGCCTGGTTACTGTTTATCAGCCTGGATAGTTAGCGTCTGTGTCTTAAGTACCGCGTAAGGCTGCAGGTTGAACTTGTTGACTCCATCTGTAACATCTACTGGTTGGTCCAGCAGGTTGGTGTACTTCACCTGGAATTCAGTGCTCGATGGGAACTTTGGCAGGGTGACCTGGAAGAGAAATGGAGATGTGAGTGTGTAAATTGTGCCTCACGAGTTGTCCCAGAAATGTTTTTTCAATGTTTGTTACACTCACGTCGATCTGTAACTGGACCAGGGCAGCAGCGACGAACGCAAGAGCGGCAAGGAACATCCCGACAGTAATCCTCTTCAAGGGCCTGCAACACAAACACACACATTAATATCTCTATGTGATATCAGTCAGAAAGGTTAGCTTCAGGATGTCAAATGTGGGACTCTTTTGCATTCTAAAACATTTTCCAACCCACCACATGGATGAAACTCACGTGAAGTTTAAGTTGCACTTGGCAATCAGCGGGTAGATGATACTGTCCATGATTGGCACCAAAACCAGGATCAAGATCGGGTTCACAGTCTGGAAGGGAAGAAAGTGAGTCACTCTTTGAAAGCTTTTTCTGTGTGTTGATGTCAACAACGTAAAGAAACAACACAACAAAGAAAACAGTCATCTCAAGCGTCTTACCTGCATCTGATCTGGCTGGATGGTGAGGAGTCCCTGTTGAAAGAAGAAGAGAAGAGGAGAGACAATCCCATTTAGAAATGTCATGTATGTTGTTTGTGCTCATACTTAAGAGGCTAGTGTGAAAATAAAACACTTACAAAGTCACCGTTCATGGTGGTCGCCTGGAGGGTCCATCTTGAGCCCTGTGAGGGAGACACAGTGTTCATTAGGCCTGTTATGGAACCTTTCTTGTCTATATTTTCATATGTATTCATCTTGGTGATCACAGCTACGTCTGGGAAATGTAAAGAAGAAGATTCACCTGCTGGTCAAAGAGAGCCCAGAACATGGGCAGAGGGATGTAGAGGAACAGCACCTTGAGCACCATCTTCACCTGAGCGATCAGGAGTTTCTGGAGCCGGAATAAGAAAAGGGTTACAGTTTTCTCTAATAATGATGCATAATGTGGGATTCATTCCTTTTTTTGTTGTTGCTGCACTTACGTCATATTTCTCCTCAGCCCAGTCCATCCAGTGCTCTCTCTTGGGGTACGCAGTAGACCTGTGACGGAAGCGGTTCTTGATGGCAAACTATGGATAGCAAAAAAAATCTTGATCAAACTCAAAGGTCAGGGATGAATGAGTCGTTCCTTTGGGCTCTATTGTATTTAAATCATGTGTACATACCCCTATGCATGTGCAGACCTTCACCATGATGTTTCCTTGAGGGGGAACCTTTATGTACATTCTGCTTCCAATTATGAACACAACTGCAGACACACAAACACATGAGTTTATGAGATGCAACAAATTGGGTCTTTAATCTAAATCAATGCCATATTATTAATCCCAAGAGACATTTCTTCAATAATCTGTCAGAACATGAGTCGTATGATTCATCTATAAAAAAGAAGTTAAGAAATGATTGAGCATGTCTTCAATTTTGCAGGCTGAACTACATTTCCCATAATGCACCTGAGAGGGATGTCTCATTTAACCCTCCCCACCTGGTAAATATCTGCATCCTTCAAATGCTGGTTTTTAACGCAGGCTTTTAATTACAGCTTCTCCAGGCCCGACATGAATGACATCACTTCTCAGGTTTGAAGACAAGCTTACGAACTCGTCATCATTTAGTATATTTGATAATGAAAATCATTCTTACTCAGAGCTACCACCATAAGAGCAGCAGGGACACCAAAGGCCAGAGGGTAGCACTTCTGCTGTGTGTGAATGCCACACTCCTGAGCTGCAAACAGAACACACACACACACACACACATTAATCTTTGTAGTGTCATATGACTAACCGGCCTGTTTGAGGCTGTGTTATCAGCTTACCTCTCAGGATGGGGGTGATCACGGTGGACAGCAGGCTGCCAGCATTGATGGACAGGTAGAAGATGGAGAAGAAGGTGCTTCTCTGCTTCTCCTGTTACACACAGACAGACACATTTAACCTCTTTATTCATTCTTCTCCTGGATGCAGCTGTTCTGTCACATCCCATTAAGAAGCACTAATAGCACGGTGCAATCTTTGTTTAACTTTGAACAGAGTAATAAAGTGACTAAGACACATGCACACAGGGTTATTTGTTAATAAACAGCTCATGGCAATGAGACAGAGATACAGAAAGTGCTGATGTGAATCTGATGATAGCTTTTGGTAATTACTGAGTGTGTGTATAGGCGTGTGCACACGTGAGCAGGAAAAAGACAAACATGTGTCCTGCATGTGTGCATGTATTTGCTAATTTTAAGGCTGCACTGCAAAGACTCAATTCTTACACAAGGGGGGGGGGGGGTGTCCAGAGTTGAAGAGACAACTATATATAAGATCAAATTAGGGATGTAGCTGTCATGTGATTAGATATGTGAGTCATCATTTTCCAAATTAAAAGAGCTCATTATCATGTCACATAAATAAAAAAGCAATATCTCAATCATTCATAACTTTGAGATCCAGATCTGAGTTTTTTACAACATGATGTCATGATTATAAATAAGCTTTTCCCCAACTAATGACTCAGTACAGTTTGTTTAATGAGACTGTGTATGTGATGTGTGTACGTGTGCCCTGAAGTGACTTCTAACCTGATGGTCAAGAAACTGGTCTCCACCAAAGGCCGCCACGCAGGGCTTGATGCCTCCTGTTCCCAGGGCAATGAGGATCAAACCCACCATGGACAGAGCTCTGCGGTGACAAAGACACAGTTAACACTCAGGTGAGTTTCTGTTGTTCTGCTGCAGCGTTTCTCACACCAATCACAGTCTGCTTCACTCACACGTGGAAGCCCATGGAGTCAGGGGTGCCGTCCCTGTTGTGATCTGTGATGTCATGGATCGCACCGATGGCCATGACTATCTGTCCCAGCGTGTAAACGATGGAGAGGTAAACAATAGTCCTGTGCAGAGGGAGGGGAGGAGGTAGAGTTAAAGAGGAGTACACTGGGTTCAGATGGAGATAAGATAGAGGAGTCTAAAATCCAAGGATGATATTAAGAGATATACTTTAACCCTTTCATGTATTTACTGCAGAGTACACAGAGCAAATGCATGATGTGTTTAAGGACCTTACACTAAGAGGATTTTTTTTAATGTGGATTCATTCTTTGGCAGGACTTTTGAGACTTACTTAAACTTGCCGAGCCATGAATCGGCAATAATGGCTCCCAGGATAGGCGTCAGGTAACAGAGAGCCACAAAGGTGTGGTAGATGGTGGTGGCGAAGTCATCGTCCCACTTGAGGAAGTACTTGAAGTACAGCACGAGCACGGCTGATGACAAGTAGGGAGGGAAAATGGAAGAAATGAATTGTTTTGATGACTTACTTTAGTATTAGTAGCTGTTTAAAGTCTTGAAATGACGTAAAAGTAAGATTTTTATGAGCAAAATGTGACTAAAGTATGTCACCTAACCAGTTACTACATGAAGAATTTAAAGTCCTGCAGGCAAAAATTTGTTTGCAGTTCATTTTTGATATTTTGAGTAAACTTTGCATGAAACTTTTCCATATTTACAGTTTTAAATGCAGGACTTTCTCTTGTAATAAGCTTCAACATCACTATATTGCTACTTATAATTCTTCCTCCACTGCTACTGCTACTGTATCCTCTATTTTGTGTGCAAAATCTAAACAGCAAAGTAACTTAAAATGTAGTGAAGTTAGTTAAGACTAACATAAGACGCATCAGATGCTCACCTCGCATGCCATAGTAGGAGAACCGCTCGCAGAACTCATTGACCACGATGAAAAAGATGCTGATTGGGTAGCCAAAGATTGTCGCCTGTTTGGTGGAAAAAAGAGTTAAATCACTAAAGGGATTTATATTACTGGATAAACAAGTCAGAAATCATTCTTTTCTATTTCAGCAAGCACTCCCTTACTGCATCATTCTCCTTCTTTAAATCCTGTACTGTAGGTTGTTTGTGCAGTAGGACAATTGATATCGACATTTTTAAGGTTTAGTTAATTGCTTGTAGTTCCTACATGAGTGCTACAGTTAGCATGATAAGAGTTGGACTTACACTTTTTTGCTTCTTTGTTTTCTTGATCTCCTCCTGGTCTGTAAAACAGGTGGATAAGTGTCACACATTCATACTGTGAACACATTTTTTTCTCTTGGTTAAGTGACGTATAGATAAATGTCAAAAGAATTCAACAGAACAAATACAGCTGGTCAATAAATCATTCAAATAACAAAGAATAATCCTCTTAAGTCTGCAAGAAACAAATCCCCAAATCTAGAGATGGGTTCCTGAGCGTCCAAGCCACTCCTGACCAGGACTCACCTGCCATGGCTGCAGTCAACTTCTCGTCCCTTCTCCAACTGAATCCTTCAACAGAACACAAAGAAAGACAAGCGACCCCTGTCCAAATCCACCACACGAACACTGAGTCAAGGTCTCACCAGCCTCTTATGTAATCTCCCATAAACCCTCCTGTAACGCCCACTGATGCTGGACTGTGGATCCAACACACTGTGAACATCTTGTGCAGTGACTCCCAACATACAAGTCACCCTTCCTCCCCTCCTCCAAACATGCTGCCTCTATCATAATCACAAGTGAGTGTGCGTGTCAGTAATTACTTTATGACTCAGGGAACTCAGGTGGAGGGACTTGGTCTACCCTTTTGGATAAGGAGGATTGGTCCAGCTGGTCATCAGTCGGGGTGAGTCATAAAGATATTCATTAAGTGTTTGCAAACTTAATTTCCCACGTTTAATTCTAATTAATCTGAATGCACTGTGTATTTATATATGTCATAAAATGCATGCAGTGCAAACCTTCAGGACCTTGAATCTTGGTGCAGCAGATGGTTTTACACCAATGAGTCCAGTTCTGCTCAGGGTCTCTGCCAGTTAAAGGTAGTTTGTTCCTGCCACTGTGCCAAATGTTTGCAAATTAATGAACTAATGTCAAACTAAGATGCAACCTCTAGTGTTGATGATAAAGCCAAAATGGTCATGTGAAAAACTGCAGTTCTTTGAGTGTTCAGGCTGGCTGCAGAAGCCTACAAATCCCCTTTAGATATCATGTTAGAATGCACATTTTTATAATGGAATATATGTAATATATATTGTTTGTCATTAAATTAATGATATTAAATAGCAGTGATACAGAAATGGCTGGCTCTATTAATGGCATTTAATTATTTTTGACTCTAATGGGGTTTCCCAGCTTTTGGAGCCAGCCTCAAGTGGACACTTAAGGATTTGCAGTCTTTTGCACTTCCACATTGGACTCATTTTTTAACACTGCAGGATGCTGCTCAAATATAACACATTAGATCACTTTAACACTCTTCAATGAGGAATAAATGACACTATACATTGCAGAAATGAGAGTTGAATAGCAGCTTAATGATAGAACAATGAACGCTGCATCTTTCCAAAAGTTTTGTGAATTAATAATGTGTCATATCTGTTAAAAATCGCTGCAGAAAACATTAGAAAAGAGGGCACAAGGGCTATTTTTCAAACTTACCCATTGTAAGATGTAGTCCAGTCATGCATCATGAGTGCCTCATCTCCTGCATGCAACTACAGGACTTCCCTATCTGCGCTGTGTATTCAAATTGTCCAGTAACACTTGCAAAAGCTTCACTGACAGTTTGGAGTCTGTAGCTTCTACTTTGCAGATAAGGAGCAGCTTTGAATGTATCTGAAACAACAGGAGGACTGCAGGGAGAGAATGTCTTAACACACTGAGGACACATCTGCTCTGACAAATTGAACACATGATATACAATATTTAATTTTCTGCATTTAAAGTGACCTACATAATCTTAATATGGTGATTTTTCTACCTACCAGCTTCAGTTGAGTTAGATAGTGGCAGTACTTACTAAATATCAAACAAAGTAGAGAAAATAAAAGTGTGAAAAACAGCAGTAAAGACATGACAGTGACTAAACATGTAAGCAAGTGACTAATGACATTTAGTTGAGCAACCATGATGCAAAGTCATCACAGGATCAGATAAAGATACACGTTGAACTCAAAGTGAGACATGTGCAAAGGTATCAGAGTTTTTATTTATATGTCTTAAACATATTTACATGAGCATAATGTAAAAATGTTCCTCTTGCGTTCGACCTCACGGATAATAAAAGGCATCTACATGACAGACGGAGAGACAAAGGGGGGTGGATTAAAAATAGTTGCACCCTCGTCTTGCATTGCTCTTTCTGAAGTCTTTGGCAGAGAGTGTTTGCTCTGTGCAGGAGTCGCCTTGATAATAATAGAAAATATTGCACACGTTTGTTGACAGAGAATAGGTTCAGACATTGTGGTTCACTTGGCTTTAGACTGATTCTTTACACGTCCGTTTGCCTAAAATAGAGAGATGAAGGATAAACTCTGATGCATCTGCTGTAACAGGGCGGCGATGGGAAAGAATATAAATGTAGAAATGGACGTGTGTGTGTGTGTGTGTGTATGATCGCAGCAGTGGCTTTTATCTATTCATTTATTTATCTCTCATACAAAGCTGTACATAAACAGAAGCCCTGAAAGGTACAAAACAGATAAGATGTAGAATCTGGCCATGTGTGAATACTGAAGTCCCACGTTTGTTGCAACATCCTTTGGGTGGAGCTGAAGACACCAGGACCTTTAAGATAGCATCCTGTTGAAAGTCACAGTATTGGGTACACACTTGCTGTGTCATCAAATATGCCTTACCTCGCCTTTCATGCTATTTAAAAAGTATACAAAAAGGAGTTATGACCTCAATCTGACCACAAGTGGAATCACGGGTTTCAAAGAGTGTAACTGGAGTCTCCATAGGAAACAAGATAAACAGGCGGAACGCTGTGATGACGTAAATGTACTAACATATGATCGCTTCAAGATGAGAAATGTGTCGTTCCTCTTTCCCATGTCAGGTAGTTTAATCAGTAACAAAGTGGTGATGAAGGCATGAGTCTGGTGTGAAAACCTCCGTATCAGAGGATGGTGGTGGAGCCATGTGGGTTGGCACTGGATGGCGTGCCACTGATGGCGTTGAAGATACCCATTGAGTCGGACAGCGCGTTTCTGGTGCCGTCTTCTACTGGATTTATCTGAGGAGAGAGAGACAGTAAGGAAGTGGAGTTTGAATTGGAGATGCACACATGATTGGTAGTTTCAGATGCTGCATTGCACTTCAGTTTTATATGAATAACAGAGAGAGACACTTCTGTTACTGATAGAAACAACAAAAGCAACGTTACCATCCAATCTGCTCAGGCCAGCACAGAGAGAAGAGATAAGACACATGGTTAGTGGTTAGTAAAAGAGCAGAAGACAGCACTTAGTCACAGTGGATTTAGTCTCAGTGGACATTAGTATCAATCAGAAGCAGGAGACTTCAACACGACTGCTGCGTTTGATGTTTCCACCTGTTCGTGCATGATGTCCGACAGCTCCCGCGCCAGGTCCCTGTAGTTGGCCTTCATCTCGTCGTGGTACTCCTGCTGGTCCTCTTTGATCAAACGCTCGTTAACTCCCAGGCCCTGACCGCAGGCGTCCACAAACTGCCTGTATCGATCGGAGAGATGCAGCAGAATGGTTGCTCGTGTTTACATAGTGAGGAGAGAGACTGAATCCTAAAGACAAATATATACCAACTGGCTGATACCGTTACATCAGCTGATCTTAAAGTGCTTCAGTCAATTTCAGTCTTTCATAACAAGCTCTAAACTCTTCACAGGGGCTTTAATTGGATTTAAATGCTCCCATCAATTAAATCTGAATCTGCAGAGAGGAGAGAAGTTTGTATTTCTTCAAATGCAAAGTAATGAGTACCTGAACACCTCTTTGAGCTGCTTGACTTTGTTGTCTGGATACTTCTTGGCACTGCTATCATCGAGGAAGGCTCTTGCATAAGCGAGGGGACCTGCGTTGACCTGGAAAAACAACACCAGCGCCATAAATCCCACCCTGAGTTTTTCCTGAGGCGTCAAATGATTTACAGTGGCAGGACTTTGTAGTTCGTACCTGGACGCTGATGCTGCCTTGCAGTTTGAGCTGCAGGCGGATCATGTCCACATCAGAGGCCGAGCACAGGAGGCGCAGCTCGGCCACTTTGGCGCTCATCTCATCGATGGCGACCTCGATGGGGCTCAGGTCTATCTGGTGTTGGTACATGACGGCGATACGCTTCTTCACGTAGGGGAAACAGTGGGTGGCTGCATGGGTGAAAATATGTTCAAACAACATCATGAGACAGCAAACTACTAGGATAATAAATGTACATGTACAGAGAGAGTGAGTAAGTGTGTTTTACAGTTAAATCAGTATCAGCATGTGTGATTTATAAGACCAGATAACACCTGAACTTTGGGATTAAGTGGACAGTAAAGTGATAAACCTGGTCTTATCATATTAACACGTCAGGTATTAACAAGAAAACAAAGCATCCAATAAGATGTCGTCTTGCTTCCTCACATTGCTGCTCTGATAAGACTTGTGTTCCTTGAATTAAACCTCATAAATTAATAAAGCTTTAAGCGCCCCAGCTGCTGAGCTCTGTCCCCCCCGCGTGACTTACTGGTAAGAATGGTCCTCCGTTTACACTGCTCCTCCACCCCGCCCTGCTTCTTCCCCGACACGGTGAACGGCGTCTCAAACACAAAGCGCCGGATGTTGTGGCTCTTCTCGAAGTCGGTCTTCCTGTCCTCCAGCTCCTTGTCATCCAGGTAGGGCGTGACGTGGGTCACCTGGATGTAGGCGTATTTGGAGTCCAGGTCTTTTGGGTTCACCTGTGGGTGCAAAGGAGACAAAGATGAGGATGAGCATGGCATCTCTGTGGACATTTTATTTGGACTTCCGGCAGCATTTGAATGATATAAACACTTCAATATGATCCCACCTTGCCGGAGTCCTGAATAATCTTGACGTTCTCCTGCCCAAACTTGTCCGAGTAGAGCTTCAGGAGCCTCTGCGAGATCTCAGACAGCGGGGTGAACTTTGGCTCCTTGTAGATGTACTCTTTCCCGTCCTCGTCCTCAAAGAAGCCCTACGGAGGAGAAGAAGAAGGAAGCCAGCTTAGCTACAGTACAGTGGGAGTTTGTATCCACCACATGACAACATAAAAGACACAAGGCACACCACGTTTGAGTGAGGCATTAGAGTCAAACTCTGCTTGAGGACAACCAATCAAACAAAAACACTACATTTTAAAGGAACTTAAGTGCAGTAAACTGAAATCTCACATGCTAACACATAAAATAAGAAAAGGAAAAGTGTGCAAAAACATCAAACATGCAAACATCAGCTAGTTTCTGCAGAATCATGAATCTATCTGGGTGATATCCAGCTTTTAAAACAACTTCTTCACAGCATGTTTGCAGAATAGGACTCAAAAGTTTGTGTGGGAGGAAGCAGGCTAGTGTAATCACTAGAGGTTAACAAGGAGGTCAACTACAGGAGAGACGCTATGAAAGCTCTGAAAGCTTCTGCTGTTTTATGTCAGGGGGAGACTCTAGCTTCAAAACAAACCATCATCTCTGCATTCAAATACTCTTCAGTACAGTGATGCAAGCAGGTGGAGCACGCCAGGCTAACAGACACAGCTCAACCACTACACACTTACCGCAGCCTTGGAGAGGGAGGAGGGAGGAAAATTAAAGAGAGAGATTTAAGTCGGGTGGATCATGTGTCTCCATTTGTGTGTGTAAGGTAAAAGTAAACATTAAGTGGCAGGTATGGTTAGTGAGTTTGTTTTTGAATTCAGGAGATCAGCCTCTCACCTGTCCAAAGAAGGCCACTCTGAAGTAGGTACCCAGAAGTCTCTTCCCACTGTGCATCACCTCCATCACTTTGGTGTAGGCACGGTGCAGGGTGTCGTACAGGTGCGTCAGTTTCTGGTGCAAGACAATACAGAAAAGTGCATGTTTTTAGAGTGTCCCCTGTGACCCAAAACACCTTTTTTGACAGTGTTTCATCAAGAAAACTTGGCACCTACATCCTGGAACCACCCCCTGTTTGCTAGCTCTCACTACCCATCTTATCAGTTCATAGAGAGAGAGAGAAAGAGAGAAGTTAGTTAGCTAGAGTTCATCCCCTCCAGGTAAAGCTGTACGCTCTACCTCCCCCTATTCTTGCAGGAAGACACAGATAAGAGTCTGTAGTTTCACACTGTGCTCTCTGCTGTGTGTGTGTGTGTGATGATAACACAACTCCAGACATGTGATCCCTCTTCACCTCAAAGTCTCTGCGCTGCTCGTAGATCGGGATGATGAGCCTGTAGACGTCAGCGATGAGCTCGTAACGCTCCGCCTTCCACAGGCCATCGGCGCACTCCTCCAGCAGCTCCAACAGCACCTCCTGAACACACAGAGAAATGAACTTCACTATTAAACTCCTCCTCCTCCTCCTCCTCATCCCTGCAGCGACAAATGCAGAGACATTTGTGTGTATTTGTATTTATTTAGGAGGCTAAATGGAGCGTAATGTTCCTGTAAAGACAGCAGATGTGGGTCCATCATGTGTGCTCCTTTTATTGTGAGTCTGGCTCATAAAGAGGACAGGTTTTCGGATGCAGATGGAGGATAAAAGGGTTTTTCATTGCCTCCAGGTCTGTTGACCCTGTCATAAAAGGTGGTGCAGTCGTCACTTTCAATTTCACAGGGTTATCAGTTTGGTGTCCGGCCTCTGCTGGACCCTTTCTTGATCCCTGAGCCCTCGCCAGAATTCCCCAACATTGAACAACATGAACCAAGCCCTGTGCAAAGTCTGCTGTTTTCACTTCACGGAGCACTTGATACCCAGCAGAGATAAAAGCTCTACCAGAGGTGATCATTACATGACACGTGTCAACGATGATAATCTTCTCAAAACTGCCCCGATGCTTTGTCAACACGGGGAGATCTGGCAGACGTTCAAGGATTGTAGAGGCGGTTACAGCAATGCGCTACCTCATTGAAGTGGACGTCCTGCATCCCTACGTCCTCCATCATGGCCGCCTCCTCGTCGATGTTGGGAGTGGTCACGCGGAAAGATGAGCAGCCCTGCCGGAACATGCCTGGAGTTTAAAAACAGACACTTTGGTTATTCCAGTGAGAGGAAGAAGACTGCTCTGTGTTACTATGTGGTATAATCAAGTGTATTCAGAGCTATTTTATTACTCTGTGACTTTACTTATTAAGTGAGTAAGTGAACTCCATTATAATGCATCAAATTGTAACATTAATGCTTGTAATTGTTGACACATGACCTTTTTAGAAACATGACAATGAAATTAAAGGTTATTAATAATAAATCATGGCTGATGGAACTTTAATTAGCCATGCAAAACAATTCTTATAGGTTTGAGTCACAGGCCCTGTCACAGACTAAGACTCTCAGGCCTGGGTTTGAGTCCATTCTCCTTCCTGCTTGTTCCTCCTCTCTCTCTCATCCAGTTTCCTGCTCTTTCTAGTGTCCTATCCTTTCCAAATGAAGGTGTAAAAGCCTGAAACACAACTTCAAAAAAACAGAAAGATAATTCAAATAATCAAAACTGTGCATAAATAGTTGATATAGTCATAGCTATGGTGGTGATCAAATGTAGTGCAGAGAGGTTGTGTTAAAGACATCAGAGGGAACTAAAGCTGTGGTGGCAGCACTAAGTATATGTATATGTGCAGTGCAGTTAACTCTGCAAACAAAGACACCAGATAGTCCATCTTTATCTAAGCTGCATACCATAAACTTCCACTGTCACCCTACAGCTGCAGGTTAAAAGACTGTTGAACTACATTTCTTATCAAACTCTGAATTCTGGGTAAAAGATCACCATGTAACCTGTTTCCATAAAAAACCTTGACCCACAGTTCATCATTCTAACACACTCAGCCCTCATCTGCCACTTCACATCTTCATATTCAGTCATCAGCTTCATTGTGCTCCCCTTATAAAGAAAGAAGGGTTTTCTCATCACACTCTGACCTGACAGTGACCCGATCACTCATAAAACCCTCTCTCACGTTATACAACGTACTCCCTCCAAAGTCTGAAGCAACACGACCGAGGGGATGTTATCTCAGGAGTGCCGTGTTGGAGTGTTTTTAACGCCAGAGCGAACGCATGACCCTTGGACGGGTGCTCAGGTGGAAGACAAAGGTGTGTGTTCCTGTGTGTAGGTGTGTGTGTGGGACTCTTATTTTTCCAAGTTGAAGAAACAAGCAGGGAGAAAAAAGCATGAGATGTTCTGTATCTTCTCTCACATGCATTCTTCATCCTGAGCATTTTTACGACTCTTAAAGTCATAACACGATCATAAACACATTTTATTGTGCATATTGAGTGATTATACTGTAATAATGTTCATTCTGATGTGTGAACCTTTAACAGTTAGTCATTATATGGCCTGAATAAGCTGAGATGATAAAAATGTTGGAGTTCAAAGTCACTCTGCGTTAACTGTAAGGAAGCACAACACCTCTACATCATGGACTTACCTTTCCTCCACAGATATTCAGCGACCAAGGCGGCGACGTGCACATAACACATGGCTGCCTGCAGGGGAAACACAAACAAGAACACATGTCAGCACATACATATATCACTAAAGTGGAATGTCCCTTTAAAAGTATTGTTTCCTGCAACTGAGGCATACCTCTGAAAGGTCTCCATTCTTATTGTGGATGCGAGCCATGCTGTCCAGCCAGGTCTTGCGGAGCTCAGGCGTGCTGGTGTAGGATTTGGCCAGGCTGTACTGGAGGTCCACGAGCATCTCCGGGTCGTTCTCGTGCTCCTTCATCTGCTCCGTGGCCATCAGCACCGTCCTGATGCGCTTCGTTAGATCCTTCACGTCTGACGGGAACGCTGTGTGCTGCCGGAGTCAAGAAAAAAATACTGCTTTTCAGATAATCAATCAATCAATCTACACAAGGTCTATGACTGGCTACCTGAGGTGTCAATCATGTCTCTGTGTGGCGTCCTCACCTTGATGGATTTGTCACTGTTGGCACAGTTGTTAATGATGGACAGAGAGTGCTGGAAACGGGTCCCACCGATGCCAATGACATCAGCAATCAGCTGACTGACAGCGATCACCACCTGGTGCAAAAGAAAGGCGGGACAAACATTAGCACAGTTATTTGTAACAGAGAGGTCGAAGCATCACAGACACACGTACCTGCAGGTGCGTTCGTACGAATGACTTGCGCCCAGTGTTGTCGAAGTTGCTCTTCATGAGGAAGTACAGAAGATGCGCGGCGTCGCTGCGGATTGAGCTCAGCTTGGAGTTACAGCACTTGAGGATTTCGTAGCACAGAGAGGCACACATGTCGGCGCGGCCGTCGAAGAAGGTGAAGGGGAACTGGAGGAGGTAACAAGAGAATAAAGTGTGAGAACAAAATGATGAATAAAGGATGCAAATAGTGTGTTTCCTCTTGATTACCTTGTAGATGAAGGTCCTGAGTGAGGTGAAGACCTGTTTGAGGGCGGCCTCGGACTGTGGGATCTGCAGGAAGCACAGATGCACCTGGAACACTTTCTTCATCAGGGGGTTGTGACCGAGATCTGAATTCAGCTGCGTCTGTAAACACAAGCGGGAATTAAGACAACCATGCAACCAAAATGTGTTCACAGGTGCAAAACGTCACGCATGATCACAGTGACATACCTTGAAGCCCATGATGAAGATGCTGAGTGTGTCCAGGACGGTGAGGCAGACCTCTGTGGACACGTTGGCCTCCAGGAGACACTGGCTGCTCACGTCTGCTTCTGAATGAGGGTACACTGCACAGAAAGAGCACTCTTTAGTGGATCAATAGATTTGATTCTGAGTCCTTAGATTTCTGTTCTGTCACTGTTTCTGCAATATCGACTTCCTGCCACTAGAGGTCGGCAGAAGACGTACTAATAACTCCCACATTTAACTCCTGGCCTGAGCTGTAGCACTAAATCAACAGTGTGATCTCATCATTTTACAACAACACTCAGTATTTGGTGATGGGTGATGATGGCGTACTGTTGTTGAAGGTGTGAGCGTTCTCAAGAGTCCCCAGCTGCTGCAGACGGGCGTGCAGGATCCCCGCTCTGTTGCGAGACACAGGCAGAGTCAGAGACTTCCTGTCGGGAGCTACAGGCCCCACCCCCTCCTGGCTCCTGTTGGGAAAGGAGAAACAGAGACTTTATCAGAGCTGAGTTAGAGAGGCATAAAAGGATTAGATGAGATCGTATCTGGTTGGTGTCGTACAGAGGGAAGAAGCAACAGATAGAAACAATCTTTAAATAAACAGAAGGCAGCATCATGCTTTTAATAAAGCAAAGTGAGAAGTAAAGACAGCCGTCTCTTACCCATGCAGGAGGGGCCGGGGGGCCGCGTTATTAACCACAAATCAACTTTGCAGCATGAGAGAACAAACCAAAAGCAAAGGGTTAAAAGGTTCAGCAGGGGGGTTCATATCAGTAAGTCTGTGCCCGGCTGTGAGTCATATTACAGTTCATACATCAGATCATTAAGTCAAACAATACACGTGACATGATTAGACTCCTGTACCTGACGATGAATCTCTTCCCCATGTATTTAAACTGATGAAGGCAGACTCTGCGGGAAGAAGATTACAGATTAGTGCCACACTCAGCTCCTTTGGATTCATGCATACTCATGAGGAGAGGTGAATGGAGCACCTGGGAGGGATACTGGAGTAAAAGCACAGAAATCTGAACAGAGAATGACTCTGATGGAAGTGCAAGTGAGGGAAGAAGTCTCAAAGTGTCTGATTTTTTCATATATTAGCAAAGAAAAATGTAGCATCAAAGACTTTAGAAGGGAAAAGTACAAGTTTTATTTAGTAAATTAAGCAAAATAAGAGAGGAAATGTGCTGCTCATATGTTCAAATATGTTCTAACATTTTTTGCACCGTCATCTTTAAGACGTAGTAGCAGATCTGTTTGTTTCTACCCAGTAAAGACAGTCCACTTCCTGATTAGAATGACAGTAAATCATGCTAATGCAGCATCGACTGCATCAGTACTTCCCGGTCATTATGTGTCGATATAATAGTTGATATAGGAGGAGTTATTTCAGTCTACATTAGCTCTCATGCCATTATTGGAAGAGGCGATCAATACCAATCTGTGTGTTAACAACAGAGCTAAAGCAGGAAGTCAATTAGCTTAGCATCACATTAATATGGGAACTTGCCCCTTACAAGAACTCCATATGCAAGATTTCTTTGCAGCTTGTGTGTCTGGTTTGAACATTTCTGACTTTAAGGACCATTTCCTTCAGTTTTCTGCGTTTGTGATTGGCTGCTTCTTAAAGCTGATGGTCTCTGATTTGTCTCGTTCTCATCTACTCATAATAAACAGTCTACTTCCTCTGCACTTACTCTATCAATGTAAAGAAGTCCATCAGGTCTGAGGGTGTAGCTTTGTTCCAGTATGCAAACAGGGCCTCTGAGGTGATGAAACAGGGAGAAAACACAGAGAGAGGATGGTTTCTGACTTGTTCTTCGTGTACACTTGTTAGAATCAAGCCCACTGACAGGCTGCCCTACCCTCTGACATGCTCTTGAGGATGTGCAGAAAGCACATGAGCAGGTTTTTGATCTCATCGTGGTCCAGTTTGTCGCAGCGCAGCACAGAGCTGCCCAGAGCTGACGCACACTGGTTCTGAAATGATGGACAGAAAACAAATGAGAGGGAAGAAGTTTTTCAGTTACATTGAGAGTGAAATGGAAACTTCAAAGCTCAAACAACCCCAAACTTCAGAGCGGAGAAATGTCAAGACTTTTCCTTCAGGGTGGAAAGCACACGAGAGCGGGAGAAAATAGGCCGCCTGCACTTTGAGATAGCAGCATCAATGCAGGTTTGAAGAAATAGTTGCGTTACTGCATCCGAGGAAATAAGTGGAGAAGGCTGTGAGGTCAGTCTGACTCCTGCCTCGGGAAAAAGCACACACACTCCCTGAAGTGGGACACGCAGAGGAGAAGAATGCTGGGAGGAACTTTGGGAGGGTTTGTACAGATATGTGAACCACAGGCGGCTGTGTTTGTCTCCAAAGCATCTTGTTTACTGAGCTAGATTTGAAAATTAGCTGGACTCTGTACAACTCCAACCAAAAGTCTCTGCTGCAGAGGCCACACACACTCCGGATGAATACTTGTAAGGGTGTGTGTTCCTCCTGATCTCCCTCCACCCTCAGATTCGCAGCGTGTTTGTCATGATCACTCTCGTTGTCCTGCGGCACATCGGGGAGCCGCACAGAGAGGAGGGAGAAGTCCATGGTGACACGCTTGGTGGCGCGGTTCAGAGGAGGGGCCTCGGGGTCCAGGGGGAGAGGGGGCACGTTGACAGAGTGCCTCCTGGTGAAGCGCTCCTTTGGGTGGGGTTGGGAGGTCACAGAGCACAGGGAGAGGGTGTGGGGGGTCTGGAGGATGGAATAGGAGGTCCAAGAGTGCAGATGACTTAATGTTAAGAGGGAAATGATGGGAGTGTTGTGCAGAATACAAACTCTAACATCTGTTTTTGTCAACAGGGGTGTTAATCTTCATTATTTTAGACTGTTTTTGAGCCTCTGGATCAAATTGAATTCCACTGAGTCTGACTCTACTTTTGGAGCTATCTGGCTTTTTAGAAGCCAAAGATGAGCATTCCTGGATAGTTAATATGAATCATTTCTAATACAGAGAGGAAAAGAAGAGAAAACATCTGACTGGAGGAAGGAAATTTGACCTCTACTGTTTATTTTTTTGCCCGTCAAACTCTCTCTGTGTTCCATTTTTACACATTTCTTTCACATTTGACATAAAGATCTAAACCTGGCTGCTCCACAACTCTTGTAACTTTCTGCTAAAACCATCTCTGAATCATTTTTAAGGATCCCGTAGGAACACTGTCTTCAAATCTTACCTCAAGACCTAATAGATGGTTGTTTATAATCAAGATATCACACTAGTTTTTCCCTACCTTCTCCAGGGAGTTGGTCTTATCGCTGCTCTTGTCCAGCAGGCTGTTTCCAGAGTCAGTGGACACCAGAGAGCCTCTGGAGTCTGCGTGATGAACTGAGCTGACATTAGGAGTGGAGCTGTGAGGGGAGGCTGCATGAACAGAGCAGAAGAAACACTTCAAACAGAACAGCAAAAGTAGCTGTATTACAATATGGATCATTAGGCTCTGCAGTCTCAAGGGATGTTAGGTTTATGAGTAGACTAAGCTTGATGAGTCCCAGAGAAAGGTGATAACCTAGGTGGAGTACGTCTGAGAGAGAACATTTCCCTCATTATGAAGATTTAACAGAAAGCTCCCGCTCTGACTTTGCTCTTTGACTCTGCACTTTAACGATGGTAAGATAGTGGAGTGAGTATTTACCTGTTCCAGAGATGACCCCAAACACATCTTTGTGGAGCGCATTCTCGATGCAGCTGCCAGGTTTCTGAGGAGTCACCATGGAGTTCGGCACCAGAGAGTCGTCCCGGGCATGCTGGCACACAAAGTAAATACTTATTAACACTGATATCACCTGAAATAGTCAAGAGGGTGGAACAGGCAGGCTTTAACTCTGTATTAATCTTTTAAAGAGGAAGCAGGTTTTGCAGGGAGAAAAAGAAATGAGCTGCTGTATAGTTTTTAGCCACTAGATGTCAGGCTTACACTGTGGCTGCTGAAGGGAGCTGACTCCTTGCTGTCCAGTCTGTAGACGTTTTCCTGCAGCAGGCCAAAGAGAGGGAGGTAGAGGGTTGCAAGTCTGGCCTGCTGGCTCTGGAAGCACACAGCAGATACTCATGAGTCATACAAGCAAAAAGTGTTGAAATAATCTGAAAGAAATATCAAGAAATATTTCCATCCATGTTTCCTACGTCTGATTCCTTATTTGATAAGGACTCACTTTTGCAGCGTAGCGCTCGTCGAACGTGTGCTTGATCATCAGACCCTTCAGCACCTGGATGGCGATCTGTCGGATCTCTCGGTACTCCTGAAGAGCCCCGCCCACCTCCCTCAGCAGGAGGCCCACCAGGAAGTGGTTTCGACAGAAGTCGTCCGTCAGGGAGTAGTCCAGCTGCAGATCTGCAGGGAGAGATGATGAGACATGAGCAGACTGCTTTTACTCCACCTGGATGAAAGTGTCATGAAAGTGAAGTGTGTGTTTACCTTGGAATCTTTGAATGCGGCCTTTTCCGAAGGGCATGGGCAGATTGAGAGGGACGAAGTGCTCGTGGTTGCAAACGACCTTCAGGAACTCAAACTTGAACTCATACAGAGTCTGAAAGGAAAACAGAATATCAGCTTTAGGCTCATGTTTAATAATTTAGGTATAAAAATGAACATGGTAGCAGAGGAGTCGTCTACCTTTGGGTCTCCAGGCATAAAGCAGTTCATGTAGTTGTTGATCTGCTTGAATACGAAGCCTCTGTCCATAAAGGTGAAGCAGCGCTGATTGTGAAAAGATGAGCAAACACTGAGTTATTGTTCTAAATCATGAAAACCTGCAGTGAGATTTACATAAACTAAAGTAAAGGGCGATTTTTCAGACTCATCTACATATCAAAGGACAGTTCAGCACCGCAGGCATCGGGAGGAGTGCCAACCTTGATAAAAACGGCCAGGCTGTGGTTGGCATTTCGAGCTGCATCCAGGTTGTCCTTGTATTTCTGGGTGATGTGTGGCATCAGCATATTCACCAGAGTCTCTGCCGCGTGGTAGAAGGATGCAGAGAAGCGCTGGTTTCTGGTGAGCTTGATAAGAAACACGATGAGGAGGAGAGAGAGAGTGAGTGACTTTAGGCCTTGAGGTAAGGGGCTTAAGGAAGAGATGAGGAGATGAAAAAGGAGAGCTACCTTGACTTTGCTGCTCTCGATGAGATAATGAGACATGGATTTTACCAGGGCTTCAAAGAAGTACCACGAGTGCTGCAACAGAAAAAAACAGAGACAAGTCAAAGAAGCTACAGCAAGAAAACTTCTAACTACCCTCTATTAACAAGAGGTCAGAAGAATGAGAGGAAGACATTTCTTTTATCTGCAAGGACTGTAAATACAAGCGACTCATACTGAATCAGAGGTATGTTTAGAATCAGACTTATAGATTTATGTTTTTTAACTTCTATACCAGGCCACAGGAATGTATATATAGCATGAAAAGCAAGTTAAACATGCAGCAGTTATAAAACTATAGCTTGAACTTCATCTAAAACACCACATGAGAGAGCTCAAAGTAAGAAGGCTGTATCAATGAGGATGGATTCTCCTCTTGATTTCATCTCAAATTAAAAAACCTATTATAAATGAAGTTAGCTAATTTTTTTTTATCCTGTGTATTGGTAGCAGTGGTTCCAGTCTTGGTTTTTCATTGTTGGCCTTGAATGCAGCCTCTTGAAAGTAAGTCAACCCCTCCCCTGGTCCAGCCCCTTAATTAGCTGAGCCATATATAAAGCACCTGTGGCAGCATGGCTTCCTTTTCGTCCTGGCTGCTTGCCGGTTGCCACATGTTCTGTGTGCTGAGGTAGGTTATGGATCAAAATGATTAATCCAAGCTTGTTTGAAGTCATTTTGCATTTACTTGAATGTAACAAAGTTTAATTTGTCTTGAAATAGCCCCCTGTCTGCTGGTCTGCCTCTCTGCCTCATGTGAACTGGTGTCTGGTTTGCTAAGGTTTGTCTTTTTCAAATATTGTTAATTCATTGCTGAGATGTGGAGATATTTCTTTGTTTAATACTTTTATTTCTCCTGTAGTGAGGTTGTTGCCTGCTGCTGGTGGAGTCAAGGCCCTCTCAGTGGTTCCCTGCACTGTTTGTAGTGATGAGCACACCGGGACACAATAGTTTGCACCTGTTGGCCTTGATTGCTGTTTGCTGTGAGTTCATGAGTGGTGAGTAAGTTGCACTCCTGGAACACATCCTTTTGATGTTAGCCTCATTTGAAGTGTCCTTTTTAGAATAAAATAAACTGATTATACAGTAAAACTTTGATACATCTTCTTAAATTGACTAATTTACCTCCTTACAGTAATAACTAACACCCCTCTCTTCACAGATACTTCCAGTCTAAATCAATTTACATTGTCTTTTGGAACCAAGTCTCTGTCTTAATAAAGGTGTTGAACCTGTGTTGCCTTTTGAGTGATGGTGTTTATATATTTCCTGGTGGCATTGTCTGGTCAGTTAGATTATTGTTTCTTGTTAATTATACGCTAACCCTTAGTGCTCCCCTTGCCACACCAATGTGATGCAAAGAGTCAGAATCTAAGTCTAACCATGTAGAAAAAAGCTCAGTTAAAATAGTCCTGTTAACATGCAACTAAGTTTGCTTAAAAAGGCATCAGTTATACTCACTTGTTTTGAGCTCAAGTTAATTTTTTGTAAGTGATACACTTTTTTGAAGTAACATTATTTTCAAACACTAAAATTTGACTTTACTTTGATACCTTTTTTTTATTGTACATTTTATTCAGTTTGACTATTTATCTAACAGTTTGCTTGATGGCTATCTTTTAAGATTTCATTCCACATTTTAGCTCCAATGTAAAACTCATTTCTGTATTTAATGTGATTTAATTGAATGTAATTTTAATATCAAGTGAATACAGAGGCTAAATTTTTTATTTTTGTTTTACTTTGATTTAAACAAGTAAAGGAATTTAAACAAACTGATGTGGATTGAGGACACTAGAACTTTAAAATCTTAAGATTTCCAGACATTTTCCACTTTATTGTGCATATTGAGGATGGTCAGAATGTGTGGTTTTCAGGGGGAGTTATCACATCTACAAGATGAACCTGCACACTTACATGTACAGACTTCTTTCAACCTCAGCTTTTGCCTTTAGCAACATCAGTTACCTTTAGCAGCTTGTTGCTTGTTAAGAAGTCAGTGGAGGGCTTGAGGATGGCGGTCATGGCCTTAGCCAGCTCCTCATGGACTGTTTTAATGTTGTTGGAGGAATAAGGCTCGGGCTTTAACACGAACTGAAAGAGAGGGAGGAAAAGAAATGTTAGCTTTCCAGAGAGGTGTTTAAACATTATCTGAACACTGTTGGTGTGTATTTAAAGATAGGGAAGTGCACCTTGACGTAAGATCTCAAATAGTGTTCAAGCCCCTCTTCATGGCACTGAGCTACCACATGAACCATCACCCTGTGGCAGAGTAGAGTAGTAGGAGTTACTTTTATTCCTTCAAAGGCATGGACTCCTAATTCAAACACTTCCTGCAAAGCTTCAAAGACCAGTCATGCACCCAACCAAGATATCAAACATATACATAGAGTGAGGGAACCATAGGTGAGTTTTAATTAGAAGGATTCAGGCTATTATAGAAAAACAAGCGTGCAGCGAATGAAAGCGCTGCTGTTGTAATTTTCTTAAAGAGACTACAAACATCGCTCTGAGGCATATCTTTCTGCTGCAGTACACCAGGTTCTTCCCCTCTGTGTGTGTGTGTGTGTCTTTGTCTTGCCTTGTCACGTTGACAGCCACGTCCTCGTGCGTCGCCCTTGTGAGGACACAGAAGAGCTGGTTGAGGACGGTGGGCAGGAAGTTGACCATCACGTGACCTTCCATTGCATGCAGACTCTGCAAAGACAAACATTGGAGGGATGTGAACTCTGGCTTGTCATATTAACTTGAACGCTACATTACAGGGGTGTATTTGATGGGGCATGAACAAGAGGGTGTGTTCACTCTCCTGCAGGGCATTTGATATGAATGAGGATTACTGTACCTTCAGGTATTTCACCAGCTCCCCCTCTAAAGCTTGTTCTGACATCTCCATGCTTTGACAGTGGTGGAAGAAGTTGTGCAAGTGCTGATCCTGAAATAAATGTGCACAAATGTCAGATTATTTGCATCTAAAAGGTGCATTTAGATTATGTTTTAACATCTGCATGGATTTATGGTGTCATTACCTGAGTGTAAACTGTAGAAACAAGATGAGTGGAGACTTTGAATAAAGGTTTTCCTCCGTCTACCCATTTGATTTCAGAGCCAGAGTGCTGCAATGACATGCAAGCATCAATAAGTGCACTGTTTTGATTCATTACAGCACATTTAAGATGATACAACAACAGGATGTCATTCTCAAGCTGCTCTGCCGTATGTCTGCAGTGTGCTGGAGCCCTCCTGCTAACACATGCAGATACATTTCAAATCAGCCCCTCTCCATGCCCCGAAGCTTACCTGATGATCCACTTTAGTATTCATACAGCAGCTTTAATTAAATTCATACTAAACCCATTAGCCCTGCACCACAAACCAGCACTGAGGGGTCTTAACAGGGAGATGCCATTGATAGTTTGAATGCATCCTGATCACATTTCTGTCACTGGCTTTTGATGTGAAAGCTTCAACAAACTCCCAATCCAATCAGGACTAATGAGATGATCATCCGTTAACTACATATTGCATCTGGGACAATATGGAAATGTGAGGAAGCCCCATTTTGAAAATTGGGAAGCAGTTTGAGGGCAAGACGGACTCTGAGAGTGATTCTGCGTAATATTCAAATCTCAATCCTCTTTGTTTACCTTGTTACCACCGTCCTGGGAGCTCAGGTACCCAGCAGGCAGATTTGCAGAGACAGGCAGCTGCTGCTCATTCATGATGACTCTGCCGTCCCTGAGCAGAGGCAGCCAGGCTGAGCCCACTGTGGATGGATGAACAGGTGCAGTCACATGTTGGTTAAACAGTCTGAGCATGAGCTTTGAAATTACCATTTCAAAGATTCTGGACTACAGGGAAGCATCATAAAAGCCAAAACTGCGACTTTTTCACACTTTATGTACGACCGTTGTTTACACAAATAACACGCTTTTAAAATATCTGCCGCTTTTTCTACCTGGAGTCTCCACCAGGTCTTTCTTCTTGCTGTTGCTGTCACAGCTGACGTGATAGAAGGTGAACAGAAGGTGATGCTTTTCATGCAGCTGAGTTGGCAGCTCTATCTTTATCTGAGGAAGAGACGAACACAGAAAACCCGGTTTATTCTCTAAAAGAGGAGGAGGGTGAAAATGCCCGTAGAGGATTCAACGTAGAGTTGAAATGATCTCAAAGAACATGAGAGAAGGTGAGAGGTAACTCGTGTTTTTGCTCTCACCTCTTTCTTTGTATTTAATAAGAAAAATCAAATCATCATGATTTTATTACAGCTAATAATGGAGCATAAAAATACCTCGTCATAGAACTCAGGGTTCTGCTGGTGGTGCAGGACGGCAGCATGAGCCTGCTTCGTGAATAAAGGACCCCCAGGACGGCCGTAGATGCACTGCAGAAGATTCAGAAGCAGGGGAAATCAAACATTTCAGTGGAGATCTTAATATTTGGGCTCCTTCCAGAGAGAGGAATTAAAGTCTGAGTGAAGTGAAATGTGGCTGATAAAGAGGGCGAGATGAATACTGTCCATATTGTTCCTCTGTGTTTTTAAAGGTACCTTCAGCGGCACGGCGTCATCCTCATCAGAATCCTTGAACTCAATGCAAACAGAGATATTCCTCGCCTAAAGAGAGGAGACAAAGTTATAAAGCAGGCTGATTATATAAGCTGGAGGATATCCCTTTAAGACTTGAACTGATTTGTCTTCAGTGCCTCTCTGCATCCATTACTTCCCATAAAGAGACAGAACTGCTGCTCTCAGTTAAACTAAAGAGGGCAGATGAGTGGAGAGGAGGCAGGTTGGTTTCCTGTACGGAGCTGACCCAGTGAAAAGAAAGGAATTAATGTATTAATCAGAAGCTGCTGCTCTGCGTGAGGAGGATTCCATCCAGCTCTGCAGCTTTGCCGGTTTGAGCCTGAAGCGGCTGCCAGTTGTCTTTTGGGTCCAACAGGAACACAAAGTGATGACGATGAGAGATCACTCGCCAAACAAAAGCATCACTTTCCATGTTTGGGTGATTTGGGGATGAAACACTGATAAGGCATTACAGATCTCCTCTTCGCTGTTTGTACCTTAGCAAAGGATTTCTGCCCGTCATATTTGAGGTGTTTCGGGTACACGTAGAGGTGGTTCTTGTAGATGGTGAAGGGTTGAGAGCACTTAGCGATGCACGGGACAAACTCCTCCACCTCCAGGAGAGCGCTGCCGGGCCCGTTGCCTTCGAAGTTCCTCACTGGGATGTACGAGGAAGTCACGCAATCTGCAGACAGAGATAGAAGGAGGCTAAGTGTGTTGACATTTCAGAGATATTAATAGTGATTTTGTAAATATTTAGAGTGTTTACTTGTGACATCGGGGGCAACGCTGTCAATCGTGACATCTAAGTTTCCCAACAGCACTGGGAGTTTGGCCATCTTCTCCGGTCTGAAACAAAAACAGCTGTTAAAAATGCATCAAAACCAGCGCTGGTGATGTGTCGAAGAGAGAGAAAGAGGAATAGAGGCGCACTTTCTGAAGTCTGTAAGCAGCTTGAACATGTCCTCGTCTGACAGCTTGCTGCTGTCCTGCCTGTAGAGAGCAGAGAAGCGAGTGCTTTTGTCCAAAGTTCCTGACGCGTCTTTGAACACGGGCCTGCAGAGACAGAGAAGAGAGGGAGAGAGAAAAATCATTGAAACTGCTGCAGAAAGAGCACGTCTCAGTTCTACACCAGCGGTTTAAAGATTTGTGTCTCCCAGCAGGCTTTGCTTTGACAGTTTCTCAGTTCATATGCGGTGTCCTAAATTTAAATAACGACAGGGTGTCGTGGCAGAAGAGAATGAGTCCTGCTGATTTTGAGAAGCTACCAGTTCGCTCTAAACTGTATCAGATAATTCAGATAATTGTGCAAATGCTGCTTCTGGAGGTTCCTTTTTTATCATAGTTATATCATTTTAAATCTGCACCAAGCATCTGCACGAATGCATGCTGCCAGTCGGTCAATATTTAATAACAACATCAGAGAATTTAGACAGAATGAGCTATATTTCTGTTTACATGAGTAGGTTTGTGCTGAGTCATGCAGCTACATTTTAAAGAAGAAGCCAGGCCAAATCACTGTAAACAAAACCTAAAGCTTTGAGATTTGAGTGCTACTGATCTTCTCATCAGATTCTCTACATCCTAACACTTTAGACTCTTCTCTCAGATCATTGAAATGCACCAAAGTTTCACCTTGCAGCCCAAGCGAAAGGCATCCTGTACTGCCCCAGTCTGCTGCAGGCTGTCTTTGCATTCTTCAGCACCTTTTGAGCAATCTGCACGCAGGACACACAACAAGGGACTCATGTTAGTAATGAATCATGTGGGATTTCTGAGCAGATTAATTCACAGTCTAATCTCTGCACCTTCGTGGAGTCTGAGCTCTTCATGTACGGTTCAGTGCAGTGAGTGATCCCTCCCTGCAGCACCTTCTCAATCCTCGCCACCAGGAAGATTTCGGGATGTGGGCACGTGACAGAGAACACCCCCTGTTTGGGGTACCTGAGAGCCCCCTCTTGGAGGCCGCTGGCCTGCCTGTGAGCAGCAAGAGGGCCGTCTCCGCCGCCGTTTATGTGCAAGTCCTGAGAGTTATCGGAGCCGGATGTCATTTGGCGAACTAAGGGGTGATTGAGATCCACGTGGAAGTCAGCGGAGATCTTTCTGCTGTTCTGGACGTCGAAGAGGGAGAGGACGACGTAGAACGGCTCCACCTACGAGGAGAGGAGAGGAGAGGAGAGGAGAGGAGAGGAGAGGAGAGGAGAGGAGAGGAGAGGAGAGGAGAGGAGAGGAGATATTATTTGTGAGTAGCAGTTTAAGAGATGGCAAAACTTCCAAATGTGCTTCTAATTTTCCATCAATGAAAATGAGCTGTTGATGTAATCCATCTTCCCGTTCACTTTTTCCACTGTGCGCTTCCATTACGCTAACCTGTGCATGCGTGTGTGTGTGTGTTTGTGTGTGGGTGTGTGTGTACATGAGCTAATAGCTGTGGTCTCCGAGCTGAGCGTTGAGTCTAGGAGCAGTTTTCAGACTTTGGAGAGCGACAGCAGGAAACCAGCCTCAGACTGGTGCTAATGCTTGGTGGGAGGCCCAGGCTGGTTGCTGTGGTAACTTTAAATCTTCACGCCAACAACACTAGTTCTGACTGAGGCCTGCCAAGTGGGCCATCTGAACTGTCTGTGATCTTCTTAACTGATTTAAAGCGCGCCCTTGTTTGCTCAAAAGACGTTTCACAGATTCTGCTGGATGTGTCATCGTCAGCTCTGCAGAGATCAGACGGTGCGGCGTGTGCAGCTTCACTTGTGTGTTTGCTTTCAGCTCAAACGTACATTAGTCGTGGGTCCCTCTTCGTTCTCTGCCACACAGCCCTGCAGGTTGAACGACAGGTCGTTACAGCTGACCAGCACTCTCTTCCCGAACTTCTCCTCGAACTGCCGCACGTCGGGCTCAATACCAGAGAAGTCCAGTTTCTGCAGGAGACAGGTTACACATCAGAATCAACAATATCAACAAATACCAGGAACGACACTCATGCAGAATGTGCAGGACTCCATGGAGGGTATCATCTTCATCACCTGGGTGTCAGGGTCCAGTGTGAACAGCTTCAGGCGAGCTTCACTCCTCATTTTGGACTCGATGTCTCTGGCAGTCTGTTAATGCAAAGCGAAAAAAGTGATTCAAGCTGTTTTAAAAAAGAAGAGGGGATGAAGAGTTAATCAGATAACCAAGGACAGCATGGTCAAAAGAATTCAAATCCACATCAGCTCTGACAAAATCCAAGCCTGCACCCGCTTTCTATATCAGGCGACTTCTTATCTTCTACATGAATACATCAAATATGATGGAAATGAACTGAGTTACTGCTGCACAGCCTTAAGAGTCGAGACTGTTAAGTTAACATGAACATGCCAATATTATAGAGAGTTAGGACTATGTATGCACTCAAATTTCAGCCTCATCTTATATATTTCCATCATTAATTAAAGCTGATTTAATTTAGAGCCTTGTTTGTGTTCCCCTGATGTTTGTAACCCCAATAACCACTGACTTTGAGCTAACACCCCTCTCTATAGCAACTCTAAGCTGTTCTCCAGTCACCAGGTGGTCACTAATTTTGTCTGCCTGTACTGAAAATATGTAAGGTGGGTTTGTCAGGGTTTATTTACTGTGAATGGACAGCTGTTAAATAAGAAATGATGGCGTGGAATCAAAACAAAAGCTGAGAGACACAAAAACAACTGTCAGAATTGCAGATTTGCTTCAGCTCTTTAAAGTATTGATTCATACAGTAACTTTCAGACTATCCCTTTAAGTGTTTGTTGTGAGACTGCCACGTTCCCCTGCTGGACTTGGCCTCATCTGGCCTCTACATTTGGGGACCATGCACACTAAACCAGATGTTTGCCTGGTGAGCACCAACAGGGACCTGCTTTCAAGAAGCACAGCTGTTTAACAATTCCCCTCAAAGCTAAGCTCTATTTAAAATTCAGACCGCCTCAGAGTGAAGTAACCCGGCACCTTCAGGCATCCGAAACACCCCTAACAGTTTGTGGACTGATCCACATGTTGTTGCTCTTTATGTGGTCAAACAGAGGCGGTCAATGCTCGTACAGATGGAGGAAACAGGCTACCTGAAAGCTGTCTTGAAAACTTCCGGAGGAGAGGTCTGCTTTCCCGAGCTCCTCATCTGTTGGAGAGATCAGGATGACGGCTGTTAGCTGACTCAATTATATAAAAATAAAATGATGTGTTGCTGTCTGGCGCTCTGTGATGAGGATTACATAAGAAAGAAGTTGTTGATCAAGCATGAGTGGTTTGAAATGAAACATCTCAGAGAGGAAATATTCACTGGAGTACAGAGGAATCAAAAAATCCTGTAGATGCAGCAAACATGGACACAAACACTGCAGCATCAAATTAATACATGCAAAGATAATTGAGCTACCTAGACAGACATGCACAGAAACACACCATCATGCAGGTCTCCATTCCTCTTCTCCTGCATGGCCTGTTCGAAGCTGCTGTGGAGGATCTTGTTGAGAGTGCCGATCCACTCCTCCATCTCTGCCTCGCTGTCTGCGGCCAGCAGGAACGTGCTCTTGTCCTGCATCTTCAGCTCGAAGGCAAAGCGACGCACCTTGCTGTTCTGAAATTACAAAACCGCACAGGTCACTACAGGGTGGATTAAAAGGGCACGCTGATAGTTCTTTGAAACTCAGTCTGTTACCTGAACAACCCCCATGCATGAGTCGAGGAAGATGGTGCCTTTGGGCTCCTTGGAGGTGTTCTCGTCCTTGTAGAAGTTGAGGTTGTAGGATCCATCTCCCAGCTGGGCCAGATGGAAGTATCTCCTCTTGAAGGACTGGGGGATGAAAGTACACAAAGTTAACATCCCATGTGGCCTCTCTCTCTTTCTCTTTCTCTCTCGCTCTCTCTTTCTTTCTATAAATATCACAAGGGTGCAGATGGAGCATGGGAAGGAAATATAACATCATTACAAAGGGTTGTATAAGCTGTGCATTGTTACTCTACCCACCCGCATAGTAACACTGATTGCACTGTTCATGTTCCCTTTGTACAGCCAGCCATGTTTGGACACTCCTCCCTTCTGTGAGCCCAGGGAGGCTGAGTCCTGCAGGAGGAGGTAACAGAAACATTATTTATCTTTTAAATGAAGCTAAACACAAACATCTATTAATCTTAAACACAAACAATTTAACATTTCAAGCTGATCTTTAAATTCTGCTGACTGCCATTGGCTCTCCGGTCACTCCTGAGAAGAATGCTCTTAATTAGGATCAACATTTGCATCGACGCCGCTCTCCGCTAATCTCTGGAGACGTCAGCCATGACGGAGTGTCAATTAAAGGTCACTGGCCTTCGGTAAAAATCAATGTCTGAAGCGGGGTAATTATCGGGAGGCGATGTGCTTTTAAAATGCCACAAATGTCATGAAGATGTCGGGTATTCTGGGAGGCTGCGTGGGCCTGAGACATTAAAGAACACATTAAAAGGAGTGAGATCAAATAAATGAAGGCTTATTGAGCAATTATTGAATGCGTGGACTCCACAGCCAAGCTTGAAATCATGATCATTTGAGCAGGGTTTGGTGATAGAAGGGAGATGTTTTTGTTACTGTAAAGTCATCGTCATGAACATGTTAAGGGTTTGTTTAATATCTGATTATGAGACAAACAAATTCTCCTTAAAGAAGAGTAAATAAGGTTTGTGATTGTTGGACTTACCTCGTCTTTTTCCACATCTTCATCCACCTCAAACAGGTGAGCTGCCAGTTTCTCAGGTCGTAACACTTTACTGAAATGGCAGAAAACTCAGTGTAATGCAAAGATGGTAAACTCTGACACATTTCAGTGGAATCCATGCCATCATTAAGTTAGAGAAGAAGGTTACAGTCAGAATTTTAAGGGTTTTTGTGCATCCAAGCTGTTTAATAATCTTCCCATGTACCACTTTGCAACTGTTAAACCCTCTTGGGTCAGCCAGACATAATGAAAGGTAAGTTTTGAACCTAGTTTTGGAACAAAAGAGCCTGCCACCTGAATTTGAAGTGGGAGCTTATTCCCAGGGAGTGGAGCTCAGTGAACAAAGGCTCTACCTCTGAAAGATGAAGGCGCGGGGATCCATTTAAATTCTCGTAAGACAGAGGGAGGATTTTGAAATCACTCTGGCAATGCAAAAATATTACTGCAGATGTAATCAGATCATGTAGTGAAGACCCCAAGTTTAGGTCATAGAGAGACCAGGAGAGGGCTATGAAATAATGTTATATATATTTAGAATGGCAGAATTTGCTATATTTTCTTTGAGAAGATGCTAAGGTGGGAATCACAAGTACAGTCAGAGGTAAATTGATGAAAACTGTCAGAAACCAAAACTTAATTTGATGTTTTTCCTTCAGGGCGCTCACTTATGCTTCTAGTTTAACTTCAAGTAGCTCAAATATTACAGCTGCATCTAAGTGCAGCTCAAACCCCAGTTTGCCCTTTGACCTTTGCAGGACCCAGCTTGCTCTGGGGAACTACATGCATAAACAATGTCAAGGCCAAGACCGGGGCTTGTCCAGTATTTCACTCGACGATGTTTAAACATAACACACAACATCTGTAAAGCCCATTCCTGTCCTTAAGGAAAAGTGGTTCGACCAAGGACGCTGAAGGCATCTGGATTTCCCTTGAGCTTAAATGATATCAATCAGCAGCACTCCCAGAATAGCTTTGCTTATCCCGGGTAGAAAAACATAGGAAGGTTTCTATTGTTGTTGTGGAAGAGCTTGGAGTCACAAGTTTCCGTCTTTCTAAACATTCAGAGGGTTGTAAACAAAGGGCAGAGTCACTTCACACACAGAGAGAGATTACAAATATCTCTTAGAGGGGATAAAGTAGACTATCACATGCATTTATGTAGCAATACAACCCACTTAACAACATACACTCACTTTGGGAGCTGGCGGAAGTCTCCAGAATACTCCTCATACTTGTAATTGACCACATGCCAGTCAGACTTGTAGGTTTTGATGCACTGCAGAGGCAGAAAATGACAAGTGGGTGAGGGCTCATTTCAACAGGAGCAAATTAAGACACGCACTTACATTAATGTTCCAGACGTGGACAGTGTCATGTTTCTAAAACAACCTCAGAAAATCAGGGTTTGGAAGAATGCACAAGGAAAGAGTTTGAGTCTTTAAAAGCAGGTCTGAAGGAGCTTAAGCAGATGTGACGCAGTGCATCCAACTGAATTAGCAAAGCAAACATTTATCTTACTGTACACCAGGCAGTAAAGAACGCTGTCTCCTGGTCTGAATGATCCTGGTACAAATCATGTGTGTCAGAAAAGCACAAGAGACCATAGAAATCTGATTTCATGCTTTCTTAAATCAAAACATGTTCCCATTCGGAGAGGATTTACGTCGCAGGATAAGTTTGAGTAACATTTATAGATTCTTTGAGTCATCCTAATAAAATAAACGTCTGTTCAGGATAACAATGTTCAACAAAAGTCTGCAAGTCAACATGCTTTTTAAGAGGTTCTGTCGGCCACATCTTGCGACTGGGTTTTTGATATTGCAACATGTGTTTATTTATCCTGCGTATTCATAAAATACCCATGTGGACTGAAGCGCAGGGGTCACTAAAAAGTGGAAAAATAAATTCATAACGAGAACATCCATGTGTGTGTGAGGCTGCACAGCTGCTCCAGATGTAGTAGTGATGTAATTCCTGGCCGCAGCCGCGGGGGACTATCCCCTATCAGGCTCTATCAGGCCGCACCCCGACCTCACCCAGCGCACATCTCCCCTGAAACAACATGACGTGAACCAGCGGTGACCTGTGGATTCCATCTGCAGCCGATCCTCTGCATGGTCAGGAAACATGTGAGGGCGGGGAATGTAAATGGAAGTTCATTTTGAAAAGCAGCGTATCGGTTTACGGTTAACAGAAACAAGCCTTCTCTGAAATGTGACCATGCACCATAAACAAATCAAGTAAACCCTCAGTTGGATTCATGTTCAGCTTATTGGCTCCAGTATCCGACGAGACGTCAGGGTGTTAAAGCCTGTTGTGTTATCTGGACAGAGGCTAAGCACCTGTGTTTGTGTGAAAAGAGAGAAAAACAGGGCTGCGCTCCAAACAAAAGGATAGAGCCGGGCTGCGGTCACGACAGAGAGGTTGAAGCTTCAGCCAAGATGGAGGGATAAAGCAGGGACAAAGCAGGATAACACTTAGGTATGTATTATTTTTACCTCTTGGACAAACAGCGACTGAGCTTCTTTCTCAGCAGTCTCCGGCACAGTGGAGAACAGAGTCCTGCCCTGGCGCCTCAGGGTGGAGATCTGAGGGGAGAGAACAGGCATGAAAAACAGACTGGCATGGGAGATTCAACCTGCTGCTGTTTATACACAACAGGGTGAATTCACTCACCCAGTAAAAACATTTGCAGCCCTGGGTGTGTGTTCAGAGTCCGTTTCATTGCTCCTTGTGATTATATGAAATTGTATTAATCCCCACGGGGCCGTCCTCTTTGTAGTTTCCATCAAAGGAAGGTCAAAGATCAGTGTAAGCTACAGACTCCTGCTGGTTGGGGTAAGTGCTGTACTCAAGGACACTTTGGTGGAGGGATGCTGCTCACTATGCAGCTGATTCCTTCTCCTCTTTCCAGGTTTTTAAATCATGCTAGCTCAGATTATTCTCAAGAAGGAACTTCTGCATCTATGAACTCAACTTATTTGCTTGCTGACCTTAAGTTACAGAGGAATTTTATAATACTTTCACATACATATGCACGAAATACTAAGCTAGAGCCACTGGACTTTTAGTTTAGGGACTGCAGCGACTGCAGATTTTGTTTTGCATTCTGTCCTCTTCCACTCCTAATTCTTTCCCCTGCTTCTCTTATTAGACAGATTCAGCCAGACAGAGGAGAGAGAGCATCCTTAGCCGAGGAGCAAAAGGCACCCTGGGGCGTCAAGACGGTCGAGCAGCTCTGCCTTCAAAGCTTTTGGACGCTGCAGCCACCATTGCTCCCACTTAGTGTTCTGCTTTTCCACTGGACCCACAGAGCCGAGTGGGGAAACAGTGGCACAATGACCTAGTTTTGTCATATATCTGCAATTCTCACACTGGAGAGCGCGCGCAGCTATTGAACCTCTGAACCTCATTTGTCCAGTTCTTGTTAAAGCTATCAAAGACACGCCTGTAGCCAAGTTTATTCAATCCTGTGTGTTCTGTTAGACAAATCAGCGCTACCAGTCGTGTGTTGAAGCAATCGCAGGGAGGATTATGTGGGTCACTCCGGCTGACATGAAACACTTCAATTTAATTTATACACTTTGCTGTATTAAAGGAATAGTTTGACATTTTTTAAGTTCTCTATTTGCTTTCATGATGATGAGATAATTATGATGCTGCAGCGAGTAAGTAAAAGACTGATAGCATGCCGCAGTCAAAGGTGTGAAGACGTATGGCTAAAAAAAGGGAGTCTAATATCCAAAAACTACTAGCTTGGCCTTACATAAACACAGAAAGAGGAGAATATTAAGTAACCTAACCTGTCTGCACATAAATTAAAACAATGAAACACACATCGGCCTTTTAGAAGACTTATAAGGACTTAAATGAGAGAGCAAGTGAACTTTGATGTGTGAGCACTGAGCAGGGGCTAAGTTGTTATTTTGTCATCATCAGTTTGATTTTAGTGTTTAAGTTGACTTACCAATTGGCATGCTGCAGTTTGAAACTTCTTAGAAATCAGTGCCGCCTATCTGTCAATCTGCATGAACACCAACCATTCAACACATGCCGCCTGTCTGTTTCCAGCCACTCAAGAGAGACTTGGACTAAAGCGCGCCGCTGTCAGTCAACCGCTGGTTGCCAATTAACAGCATTCCTTTCACAGTCATTAAACCGGGGCTGTGATGGCTTCCACTGGGCTCGAGGAGCGTGTTTCCACAGGCTGTGACACGGCCTGGGCAGAGCGGGTGATGCCAGGCAGGAATTACAAAAAGGGGCAGAGGGGTTTAAGAAGGGGAGGAGGGAGAGGCTTCTTTCTGCTCTGAAAGATGAAAGTGAGAGTCGTATCTATGCATATGTATGATTACATGTGTGCAGGATCAAATATGCACAACATCTGCTCTGATTTCATTCTTCTGGTTATTAACTGTATGTCTAATATCCTTCAAATGATCTCTACAGTTCTTAATGTGCATGTAAAGAAACCTCCTACTGCACAAAACCTCTCTACTGCATCCTCCAGATAACGTCTGCATGTGTGTGTGTTTGTGTGTGTGTGTGTGTGTGTACATGCATGTGTGTGTGTGCTTTTGTTAGACCCATATGTCTGGCTGGCTCCCCCTTTGCCTCTCTCAGCCCAGTGATGTGAAACATATGGCAGGTTAGACAGATGGACGGACTGGGTCGCACGCACACACACACACACACACACACACACACATTCACAGAGTCCTGGGCAGTGCTAATGGCTGTGCTCTGCAGACCTGCTTGTAATGAAACACACTCATCATGTACTGGTTGTGAAATCCGACTGTAGTTTCCCACCAAAAACTCTGTTATTGCTTTATTAGCTCTAATTCCCCAGAGTGTCTTTTGTCTTGTTTTGTTGTTTTACTCGACTGTTACATCATTTTTGACGTATGAGCAACAAATTCAGACTGATGAAGGAAAGATGTATGAAGATTGGTTCCTATATTGTGTTCAAAAACAGCTGGACGATGTAGTTTGTGTGAAATATTGCGTTTGTTTAAGGAACTACTTTTTGCAGTGGATTAATACATGTGTGATCTATTGATTCTGCACAAAAACAGCAGAGTTAAAACACAATTGAGCCAAAACACACTACAGTGCATGTGTCCATTACAATCAGAGTAGTGAGATCTATCAGGCTGTGGATAAACACACTTGTTAGAGGGATGTGGTTCAGCTCTGGATTTGGGATTTATAGCGGATAAGGAAAATGTCAAATATGAGCAGACTTATTCAGGAGGACGTCTTTGTTTTTCTGTGGGAGTGGACCCTCTGAGATCCGTCTGTGTGCTGCTGCGGTGATGCAATGTTGACACAGTCTTTAAGCTGCTGTGAACGCAGGCAGGAGATATGTGTAGGGTGTTTATAGGAGTGTGTGCCAGTGATTACACACGGCACATGAGGGAAATTGTAGACATGGGTTCAGATCCTCCTGATCAGCTATTGCAGGTGAGATTTCCTCAAAAGACACTCGCTGAGAGCAAAACTTAATCAACATGATGAAGAAGTTCACAAGGCTTTCTGGTGTTTCTATAAACTCTTGAGTGTGGGAGTCTAAAACCAGCTGACCTGTGTGAGCAACACAAGACTTCATTGTTTGTGCACACTTTGCCTTGCGCTGCAGATTTAGTGTCAACCTGCTTCTCTGCTGATTGCGTCAGATGACGGCGGTAACAAGTGTGGAAACCGTCCGTACAGTTATGCTTTTGTCTTTATATCTCGGGGCAGCTTCCACAGATATGATCTGGGGTCATTGTCAGTCACATGACCCTAGAAACAACCAATCATAAGGGACTGTGCCGAATCAGACAAAGCTGTCTTCAAGATTCTTTGTTTTTCTGATGCTGCAGCCGTTTAAGAGGTGTTATGAAAATTAAAATCATGGCTCCAAACCTCTGTTATTCTGTGATCAAGTATCTCCATCCTGACTTTGGTGACAGTGTTATTATTGCACTTATTTAACCTCTTTGTGGCATTGTAAGCCTTAAAAAGTGATTGTAAGTGGCCTCATTTCACACATGTAAACAAAGGCATCTAACCTGTGTATGAGCACAGTAACCTCTCCTCGTCTTACCTGGAAGTCGTCTGTGGGGAACTGCAGCATGTCCCGCAGAACATCACTGATGATCTGCGTCTTCCTCTGCACGATCACATTCTCGTAGTCCAGAGGCTCGATCACCTTTGGCTTCACCTGAAAGAGAAACACAGAGCGGTGGATGAAGAGCCTGCAGCTTGTTTTTTGCCTCTGCCTCTCTGTACATGTTTGTTTTGGTGAGGTGGATTCGGCTCTTGGATGACATACAGAGGGAGATCAGGGGTATTTCTGCTGTCTGGACAACAAGTCGCTATTGTCTCTCTCACTCTTTCGCAGCTCCAGCAGCAGACAGTCACAGGGATGAATGTGGGTTAACAGAAAAGGACACGCTAGATGTGAGAAGCGAGGGATGGATGAGCGGGAGTCTGTGTGTGCCATTGTACCATTCAGTGTGTCATGAGCTCACGTTCACAACCTGGTCGCAGCAGCTCTCTCAATGTGTTCTCTGAGGCTCTCCAGGAACGGGCATGACCCCCTCATACCAACACCCAAAGGAGGAAGACGCACAGTCCAAACATTTACTCCATCATATCATAAATCCTGACAACACAGAGGGCTTTGTTAGCATGGCTGTAGGTAAGATGGTCCAGCCTGGTTCCTGATCTAGCACAGATTAAACTCCCCCGGCGCTTCAGACGTCCGCTCTTACATTCCACAGAGGAGACCCTAGAGACTCCTCCGAGAGTCCTCCCACAACCAGCTAGACTGTGATATTTTAAAACCGAGCTTCACATGTGACACCCATGTGGACGTAAACAATGCTTTGATCTATTTGAAGATGAGCAAAGACAGATTTGAGTGGCTAAATATTCATCATGTGAATAAAAAGCAGGGTTAGCCGAACTAATCGATGCCCTAACTAAGAGGATAATAACAGAAGGATAAGGAGAGGAAGTCGTGTGAGGAGATGTGAGTGCAAACTTAACAATGAATCCTCACTTCAATTTCCTCTGCTTGAAAGAATCCCAGAGAGACCTTGTGTATGAATAAATATGAGAGTACTGTGATACAGCTTTTACTTGTCCTCTCAGAAGAACAGATCACGACTCCAGGATATTCAGTTTAAAGTGACATAACGTGATTAGACAAAAGTAGATGCTAATCAATTTTCTATGGAAGTCAGCCATATAAAGTCCTTCTTTGAATATTAAATGTATCTACTCAGTCTCATGTGTAAAAACTGTCTCGTTTGCAACCTTTTCAAATAAACAAACAATAAGGATCTAGTCTCAGGGGTGTTCCCAGGTGACTAACTTCCTAATTCTTTTAGTAGAAAGTTTAATTTCCAACCAAATTTCTAATCTAGGGGTCACTAAACTCTTAGAAAACTCAGCACAACTCATTTAACAGGCTGGATCATAGAGTCTGCCTTAAACAGAATAATAGGTAAGCAAAGTGTGGCTTAAGTTAGCAGAGCTAGAACCACCAGCCCTCAGTCCTCCTTGCAGGTTTAAGTCCACATGTCTGGGCTGGTTACACGCTGCCCCAGTCCAGTGGTTATATAAAGTATGTAAGTAATGTCCAATCCGGGATCTGTGCTTGTTTACATCCGGGTAGTGGAGCATTACAGCATGGCAGCATTAGCCATCTCTTTAATGACAGAACCGTGTTTGAGAAAAGATTCTCTCACGTGCTTTTCAGTTTTTAAGTTTGAGCCATATCCCATCTGTTTACATGGAGAAGGCGGGCTTAATGACATATACTGTCTACATGCTTTCATGTCGTTCACCTTTACAGTTATGACAATTACAAGAGGGAATAAGAGTATCAGGAAATCAGATATGAGCTCAAATACAACAGAAAGTTATCTCTCATGCTGCTGTCATTTCTGAATTATCGTAGCCTCCTGGTCCTCGTGTGTCCACTAGGCGTGGCTGCAGTCCAGATTATTTGGATTAGCCTCTTGGTCCGGGTCCAGTAAACACAGAACAAACCGAGGCCAATTAAAGAGTCGTCTGACCATAGATTTACATTCTGATTCGTCCGGCCAATCCCCCTGATGACGCAATAAAAACACATCCCTCCATATCTCTCGGCCCTTTGGATGTAAAAGATCATCTGATAAGCAGTAAATCGTCGGGCCTGACTCCCAGCTGGATGCTTTCCATCCAGACAAAAGATAACAACAAGCAGCTGTGAACTCTGACTTCACTTTGAATCAGTAATTATCACATGAAGGCATTAGAGGAGCAGCTATGTGAGGATTGAGCTGAAATTTTAAAGCTCATGAAGATGTAGATATTCTGCTTTGTGGGGTCAGATCCCGCCTCTAAAATAATACTCTTACCTAACTGCTCAGCTACTGCTTTTAATCTTGATTTGCTGATCAGAAATAATCCAAATTGTAGGATATTTTAAAGCAGAGTTCCTGCTGCTTGTCAAACTCCCTGACTCTGATGTGCAGAAACGGTTAATGAACAAAGGAAGCCACAAGTGCTCCAATTTCCTAAAAAAAGATCAACATTCAACCCCCTGGAGAGGTGTGCCCTGAAGCTGCTATTTCCCATTTCCGCCTCTGCCTTTTAAAATATCTTCAAAGCTGCTCTTTAAAGAGACTCCAAGTGATAGAAAACGGGTTTAAACAATCAGATCGCATCAGCTCCTCCAAGCGAGAGACTCTCAGAGCTTCTTGTAAAAGAAGATGGCAGAGTGCTCACTTACCGCTGCCACCTGTGACACAGCCTCCACCTCTGCCTCAATCTCAGCCAGGCTCTTGTACTGCTGTGGGGACTCTATCACCATCTCCCGTTTGGGGGCTTTTCCCGCCCGGCCTTGCATGCTGCTCAATCCTGGCCTGTGGTGTGTGTGTGTGTGTCCTCCAGTCAGGTGAAGAAGAGACTCACGGCACACACACTGCCATGGCATAAAGTTGCCGTGCAGTGTGCGAAAAAAGCTGAGAGAGCTCTGCAGACGTCCGGTGAGATTCCCTGTGTGCTCAGTCACAATGGCCCAGCCTCCCTCTCTCTCTCTCTCTCTCTCTCTCTCTCTCTCTCTCCCTCTCCCGCTCTGTCTCTCATCAGGAGGGTCGGGCCCCTCCCTCCCTCCCTCACAGCTGTGCAGCTGTGGGAGTGTATGCGTTTGTGTATGTACAGTATGGGATTTTTTAAAGGAGGAGGGGAGGAGAAGTCAACCACTCCCCCATTAAAAACTTGGAGGAGGCCCAGAGATCATGTTGTCATGTGTCTGCTCTACCTGACTGAATTCTGTGTGTGTGTGAGTGTGTGTGTGTGTTCAGACTACACACAGGAATCTGACAGGCCTAACCCACAGCTAAAGAGGCATAAAAGAGCCCAAAACTATTTAAAAACTTAATCAAAAAGCTTCCACAGTTCAGAGAGGGTGAGGCATCTTCTCTGTGTTTTAAAATGAGGAGCAGCTGAACCAAAGATGTTCTCCTCTTCCACTACATTAGTCTTACTTTTTGAAACCTGGCAGCTAGGTCTTAGTTTCCTGTGTGTTATAATCGCAGGGAGGTGTGTAGCTCGGAGACTTCAGCCTCAAGGAGACAGAAGAATCAGGTCATGGAGATCTGTCAAACTCGTTTCTTTTAAACCCGATGGCCACAGGACTTCTTTTCCTCGATCACAACCAAGTGACATCAGACTCCAAGATCCATCCTTGGATGTTAAAATAAAAGGTTAACACAGGGTCATTAGTTGAAAAGATGGTCGTTCACCTCCATAGGATTCAAAAACAACTGTTGAAATCTCTTAGAATAACTGTGAGCGGCTGCAGCAGCAGTATTTAGACGCTCAGTCTGTGTTGATCAAGTTCTACTCCCCATTGCTATTTTCCTTCCTTTGAACTCTTCGTTCACCGTATCCTCTGCAGCAGGCACCCACAGCAGGGTCAGTGAAAACACACTCTCTGCTCATCCGGCTCTTACACTGCAACACACACACACACACACTCACTCACACTCTCCTGCTGCTTCAGGAAGACTTTGACTTGCCCCTTGTTTCTCCATCCAGTCAGCCATCTCTCAAAGGAGAATCTCTCGCCTTTTATCTCCAAGCTACCGAGGCGCCTCAGCTCAGCTGTTTTCTATCGGAGAGCGTGTTTCAGAATGATGACATTTAAAGTTTTCATGGAGGAATTACTGCGGGAACATTTATGCAAATCCAGTATTTTGGAGTTGTTGTTTTTCTCTTTTTTTTGCAGTGTTACACTCAACTCCTTAACCGCGCTGATGTTTACACGCCACTGCATCTCTCTGACTCAACAAGCACGGTTAGGAACTCATCCAGAGTGTCTACGGGAGGAGAAGTTGGGGATGACTTCAAAGGCCGTCATGTCTGCGTTACAGTTGCAGCGATATCCCCCTTTAACAAAATGTAGCACAAAGGCAGGCGAGGGTGTGTGTGTGTGTGTGTGTGTGACATTCACTTTGTGTGCAGCAGGGTCCTCTGATGTGAGAGGCACTGTGCATCATTAGCATAACTTGTTTTAACTGTACTCGCTTCAAAGGGACTCGCTGAAATGCACCATTCAGAGAAATAAGGTCTTTGAAAACAGAGGCTGGAGAGCGATGTGGATTCACGGGGCCGTCAGGGCCGCTTTGAGGGGGAGGTGGAGAAACCCTGAAGAACGACAGGAGAGACTATACAGATTTGAGCTTCTGATAATCGTCAATTTGTTGATGCTGTGGATTCTAATTTTGTCAAGGAAAATAGAGAAGGATGTCCATTTTGATATCCCAGAGGTCAGGATGATCTCTTCAAGTATCTCACGAGAAGCTAGCGAGCTGCAGGCTGAAATGTCTCAGGTATCAATGGATGAACGCTGTGGTGTTTGATCACATTAAGGTAGCTAGCAAGCATGATGAAGACAAACCAAGGGTGGAGACAATCAAAAATAATCCTTATCTGGCCTTTTAAAACCAAAGAGGGGACACAAATGCAGATATATGCTCACTGAGAGCTTCAAAGCTTATTTTTGGATGGTCTATTCAAAGCAAACCTCTGCAGGTTACTTGACTTTCCTGTGGCCTCAGTCTGTAATGGACTGCTGACTGTACTGCCCCCCCCTCCCTCCGTCGTCCTGTGGAGGCCTCAGTGACAGCGTCACCAGCTCAGCGTGATAATCAGCCTCTTGTCAGAAACCCTGACTGCACTGAGGTCATCCTGCTTCATTCACCCACATCTCTGGAGTGCTCTCACACCACCACGCTTCCTGGAGCTGGGGCTGGTACCACGCCAGCAGCACCACGAGGATGTGTGAGTTTGTGTGTGTGTGTGTGTGTGTGAGTGCAAACTGGCTTACAAGAGGATATGCGTAAGAGATGTAAAAAAAAAAAAGTGAGAGAAAGTGAGGGAGGAGAGGGATGGTGTCCATTTGTTTTTACACAGCTTGAACCCATTAGGACATGTGAGCCTTCCACACCCTTCCCGTGAGGCATGAACACACACACATATGTAGACGTAAAGCGTCACACAAGTCTGCGGAGGATTGCATAAGCGGTGGTTGACGTAATGTTTGGGAGCTGATCCTCGGTGAAGGCGCCCCGGAGAGAAGAAGTGTGAGGGTGTTGCCTGAAAAGAAGTGAAACTTCCCCTCCAGACGGATCCCCCCTCCACGCACACATGGAGCAGTCACATGCTGGAAAGCGACTTTAGTTAAAAAACACTCCTTTGTCACACTCTTAAAAAAAGATGGAGTGTGTCCTTTAACCACAGACTCAAGGAGCAGCTCAGTGGTCAGATTATAGCTCCAGGTAACACACGGAAAAACATGTGGGATAAGTTAACTCTGATACCAGAGAGGGGATTTTCCTGCGTCTTTATATGATGTCAGAGCTCTCAGAGGTGCTGAGAGAAATGAGGTGCAGAAAGTCCCTGAATGGGATTAATCCATGGGGAAAAACTGTGGACGAGAAACACACAGATTCATCTTGACTCTGTGTGATTTACAAATAGATGATCTAGAGCTCACACTAGACTAAAAACATGCTACTTCAGTTTAAAGCTCCAGTGAGCATCTTCAGGTTTGCATTGATTGTGACTCCATCTGTGGACAAAGTGGTACCCAGCATCTCTTTGCTGTGCTTTGTCCTGCACATGTTAGAGTACTGTACTTTTACAGTCAAATGTATCACTTGTTGTGAAACAGAACTATCTAGAAATATAGTCAACTCGTATGCTGATGGTCTGGTTTTCTTTAGCAGGTCATAAAGAAGGATCCATGTTGATTTCAGTCTGTTTTATAACCAGTTAAAACTCCTTACAGTAGCTTCAGCGCTGTCATGATAGCATGCTATAAGACATTGGTATTAATCTATTGGTTGTTGTTTTCTAGCTTAAATTTGAAATATGTCTTTTCAGTCAGGTATATTTTAAGTAATAACTTTGAAAACACCTCACTGTCCCTTCTGGGGATTAAAAATAAGCACATCTAATTTGATTCCAGGTTTTCTGGGGCTTTAATGTGAATACATAAATTAAAAAACTGCACTGCAAAGTCAGGGTTCAGCCTCTACAAGCCTGGAGACATCTTTACGCAGAGAGAAACACAAGAACATAATGTTGGCTGTTTCCCAGCTCCATAAAAGATGAACACAATCACTATGTTTATATTTTTAAACTTGAGACATTAAGGCTGAGTCCTTGGCGCCTCCTGTGTTTCCATCTTTAACTATCATTTAGATATTAATGGACAGATATTTTCCACGGCTACTGCAGATGTAATCATTGGAAAAGGTTACAGGAGGCCAACCACCAGGTTTTATGGCTGCAAAGGAAACATCCAAAAGTGATGATGGTTCATTGTGAATATCCTTGACTTAGTGTGCACTTGCAATCCTACTTAACCCCCGCGCTATTGATTGTCCATTAAATCTATCTGACTTAACACACGGCAGGCTGCAGGCTAATGGAGCTAACTGAAGGGAAGTGCATAAATCCAAGAGGAAGACAAAATACAGACCAAGAGAGGACGGAACTTCAGGGCCTATGTTGCACAAAAGGCAGATTTGGAACCCTGAGATGTAGCTTACAGATCCTCGCAGCTAAATGTTGGGCTTTAGATGCTGCTCTGGTAAATGTGTGATTGGAGCCACTGAAAGATCTACTTCTCTGCTAAATCGAGAACCTCTGGGGAGTCTATTCGGAAGATTATGAGGCACAATTTCTGCTGATTTGTGCAGAAACTCATGTTTAATCCAACAAGTCTGTGCTCTTCCTGTAAATGATTTATTTTTACGTAGTTTCCATCCTTAATGAAGACAACGTCGCTTCATGTTTTGGAAGCTGGATACACACAAAAATTGATGAAATGAACGAATGCAACAAAATTCTTGACAGTGTAATTTTCTGGGGATAAATCCTTCTTGTTAACCAAAATTTTGAGCTACAAGTTTGCAAAGTAAACATGCTAATCTTCAAGTAATGCAGGGTGTGTTTACCAAAGCGGTGGTGGGCATCCAGACTTGTGATCCCCTCAGACTCACTGTTTCCTCCTCCTCCTCCAGACCCCCCAGCTCCACTGCCCCCTTGATGTAGCCACAGTTCCTCTCAAGGATGGAGCGCAGCCCCTCCAACAAAACCACGCTGGTGGTGCATCCCATGGTGCCACTGAGCACACGCCAAAACCATGCAGGACAGACTCCTCTTCCTAGTTTCTTTACTTTCCTCCAGGTAGATGAAGAAGTGTCAACTTTATCCTCCTCCAAATGAAGGTGAAATCTCCTCTCAGGTGTAGTAGCTGGTAGAGGCTTTAAAACACACTAAGGTATCAGTTCATCCTCCACAGCCGTGAAGGATTCCCAATTATTCCGCTTGAAACCCGATCTCCAAAAACAAGTCTGAGTCCGAGTGCAGTCCGCTGAGTCGTATCCTCCTGTGTGCAGCTCAGCGGGGATGGAGGGATGAGCGCGCAGAGGAGAGGAAGCAGAGCTGCTCATTCAGCCGGAGCAGGGCGTCGACTCTCTGACTCCTCTTCCTTTCGCTTCCTCCTTCTGCCTCGGGGATGCTGAGACGCTCTCACTTTGCTCTCTCTCTCTCCTTCGTCTTCACTGGCTCGCTTTCTTTTCTCGCTCCTTGCCATCCTTCTCCATCGCTCCAGCCTGTCACTTTCACTTCTCCCTCACTCTCTCCTTTTCTCTCTCTCTCTCCCTCCCTCTCTTACAGCTTAGTCATTTCTCTGACTCTGCACGCTTTGTCAACAGTAAAAGCAGACTGTTACCAACAAAGACACACACACACACACACACACAAGCTCCTGCAGACAATGTTTGACTCTTTCTCTCTGCCTCCTTCCCTCCTTCCTCCTTCTCCCTCTTACAAGCGATGCAGTCATCCTTCTGAGGTCATTTACATGAGACATAAAAAGGAATGATTTAACTCCCTTTGACCTGCATTGCAAGGCCCACTTCCATTAACACTTCCCTGGACTGATCCATTAAGAATGATGCGTCATAGGACAACTGGGACAAACCTGGCAACCCAGTGCAAATCACCGACCTTATTAACATCCCAGCATCCACCCTCTGTCTCCAGCAGGGTATGAGCTTGTTTATGTAAGGGTGATTTACATGCACTCAAAAACAATTCTCTGGTTTTTCTTCAGCGTCTCTGGAGGAGGCTGGTGTAAATATTTCATCAGAGGGTGACACACTCACCTACTTTTGAGTGGATGATGCAGCAAAACGGGCAAAACAGAAAATGACATGAAAAGGAAAGAATCAGGATAGATAGAGTATGAAGAGGTTGGACAGCGATTATTTGGAGGATGATTAAGAAGTAAAGAGACAAAGCTTTCTATGAGTTTGCTGCATAAACATACAAGCAACTTCTTAGTAATGAGGATTAGTGTTGTTCAAATTTGGGACTATAAGTTGGAATATAAGTAAATTTATGGGGGGGGTGATCTGCCATCCTACGAGGAGCGATCAGAGATTAAATTCAGCAATGTGTCGTATCTATGAAGCTGTGTAGCTCTTTCTAGCACCAGCTGTTTTCGCCTTCCTGCTAGCTACTTGTATGCAATTGATCTTAACGTGCAGTAGTGTTGATCCACTACCAGCGAGGCAGATGTGTGTCGAACATGAGTCTGGTCCTGCTGGAGGTTTCTGCCTGTAAAGGAAGTTTGCCCATGCCACTGTAACGTGCTAAATACTGCAAAGTGCTCTGCTCATGGTGGATTAAGATGAGATCAGACTGAGTCTTATCCTTGGTGTTGCTTGGTCTCTGCTCTGTTTTCAAAAGCGTCTTGAGATAATGTTCGTTGTGATTTGGCGCTATACAAATAAAGATTGATTGACCAAAACTCTTGACACCCACCTCCAGGCCACCGCTTTGTTCAAATGCATGATTCTGACTTAATGAGGGAGGAAAGCTGTTAAAAATGCCGTCACTGGACTGGTCCACCTCGCTTTGTATCCAGCATGCTTCTTTAAAAATATATATCTTTGGTCATGTTTGCCGTTATTGACAGGACAGCTGAAGAGAGACAGGAAATGTGGGGAGTAGAAAGCCGGGGAAGACATGCAGCAATTAGTCAAGGCCTGGAGTTGAACCAGCTGCAACTGTAACGACGACTATAGCCTCTGTACATGGGGTGCCCGCTTAAACCTGCTACTTCTTCCAGCGCCAACTCCTGGGTGAAACGTGGAGACAGGTTAAGACAGGTTAAAAGACCTCTCTCTGCATTGTATACTGGTGTATTGGTCACACTAGTGAGTGCAGATGCAGCTCACTTTTTGGATGAAAATAAGGCATTAAAAGTGCGTCCTGAAGCTGAGTTTTGATATATGGTGCTGCTCTAGCACTTAGATTAAAAACTGTTGTGGAAAAAGCCTTTTCCAATATAAATGAAATCACATAACAAACTAAAAAGTATAAAATGAACTACTTGACCACACATACAGATAAGAACAAAAGCAATTCCAGTGTTTCAGTCTCCTCCAGAAATAATCAGCAACGCCCCACAATGCCATTAAATTAGTGCGATTCCCCTGAGAGTGCATTAATCTGATGAAAACCAAGCGCACCCCGGGATGCACCCAACGACCTTTCCTCACAGACTGGGGAGACGCTGCACCAGACCACAGAATGAATTCATCAGAATCCTCAAAATACATTCATCAGATCTTTCCATGTGTTTACTCGTGAAGACAGGGCACAGAGTGGAGCGGAAAATCCCTCTGAGTCAGCGAAAAAAAGGTAATGCTCTTCTCAGATGCTCATCTTCAAATAGTAAAACATCCGTCCGTGGTCGTAAATTCACTCCATAAACTTTATCGATGCCGTATTGGGAGTTGCAGACTGAAAAGTGTCTTTTCACTGGGTCGACCTTTAATAACACTGTTTTTAGTTCATGATTAATAAAGAGGGGTTACTCCTGGAACAAGACTCTGTTATTTTAAGGAATTAAATGAGGGACTTTTTTGGGGTACAGCCAGAACTCCTGGCAATGCACATCAGCGTTTTTCTCTTTGCAAAACAAGCGGATAAATCAAGCCTCACTTCTGCAGAGATTCTTGTGGCGGCTGACCATGTGGAACCGTTAACTCATAAACTAATAAATGCAAAAGTGAAACAGCTAAATGTTTACACCATGAGAAGGAACACAAAGGGCGTATTCTTTTTCAAGAGAGCTCAATTCTTTGCCTTTTACAGCTGGATCATCCACCGCAGTACCTCTCCTGTCAGATAGTCAGAAGTATGCGTCACTGCTGCCTCCCGCAGGCTGCTCTGAACACTGCAACAACAAGGCCAGATCATGTTTTTCTTACCTCATCTTTTCAGAAGAATTTTGGGACGTGCTCCCAGAACTAGCTCAGGAATCAAAGCACACATAAGTGATGTCATGTGAGCTGCAAGCCTGAGCAGAAACTAGGGTGGGGCATGAAAGTATGAAAGTATGAAAGATTCGCCTGAATCCTACTCTGTGATGAGACCCTCTCAGAAGAAGGAGATGTTTCACTACAACTGTTAATTCAGGGGTGCAGAAATGTATCTAGGGTTTGTTTTGCACAGCTTTGCAAGGGTGCTATAGCTCTGTTTCTGCATGTAGGGTCACTAATGTGGGTGCAGATAGAGGGGATACATGTCCAGAGTCATATATTGTGGAAGTATTGCAAAAAAGTGCTGCCTGACAGTCTGAGCATGGCTAGTTCAAAAAGGTACTTAAAGGTGTCCATATCTCTGATAGTGGTTTACATGATTCCTGCACATTTTTAAGACTTTGTTCCAAGTTTGCATGGGTAGAGGTTTGGGAATATTCCAGCTAATTAGCACAATGGATTAATAAATGAAGAGTGAGTGTGGAAAAAATCAGAATCTGTCAAAAGTAGGGTCTAAATTTGGATACCTGCATAATTTAGAAGCTCAGTCTGAAAAAGAACAGGGCAAAAAGGGTCTAACTGTTCCATAATTGCGCCTAAATGTCCCTCAAATGTGTCCCAGATCTTCTTCTAATTGCACTTTTCCTTTAAATAGTGCAGAGCCCTAGCTGTGATTCTCTTCCATGTGCCAATAAATCCATCAGGGACCTAAATTCAGGCTAACAATAATGAAGGTTGCTGTTGAATCTGGGTTACGCTCTCGTGATTTGGGCATTGGGAGTCTCATGAAAGGCCTGCAGGTATTCTGGCAGAGTAGGACAGGATCTTTGTGGAGACACACTCTGCCCTGACTGGAGGTTTTTGGCCGATTCAGTCCTCCTTGTGGCTAACGAACCACAAACAGTAATTAGATGCCTTTTGTCTTTATTACATAGTATCTAGGCCACTGGTTCAAAGCTCTGATTCTACCTATGTGAGGCTTATGCTGGGATGGAAGGATTCTGAGGCAGCCAAAAGGGCCGTGGATGTTTTCCATACTGAAGTAAAAAAAGCTATTTTTATATGGAGAACTGGATGTGCAATTGTGTCAACTGGGTCAGAGGAATTTTTTATGGTCAGTGACCAATTTTTGCAGACAAGGCTGGCTGCACTGCAGATCGAAGGAGCGACTGTTATGTTAATTACGGGTTTATTAAAGGAACATTACTATCATGAATACATGGAATACAGTTAAAGGAGCAGTACCATTGGACACAGAAAAGTCAATCTAGTTGGGGCACTAAAATGCCTGGGAATGAGTCCTCTGTGGCCCTAAATAAGCTTCGTCTGGGGTAAGGAAGTAAAGCTGATGATGCCATCGCATGAGGTGATGTCATCGGGGGTATTTCAGCCTGAATGGCAATACATTTGCAGCATTAAGTCTGTGTTTAAAACATGTGAGGAAATGCCATGAAGAGTTAGTTCAATATAATGTGCAGTCAGTTGCATGATGGGAAATGTAGGTTTCTTTTGATGCTTTTAAACTGACTGCTCTCCCCAGTTAAGATACTTAAAAGCACAGCAGCATTTAAAGACATTATGCAACCATGTGAAGACTTACATCTGTGAGCCTGATGCTATATGACGTGGACGGTTTAATCTTCTTAATATGCCGACATACAGTAGGAGTATTAATGCTGCAAATGCATGATCACACGAGGTCACACAACCACTAAGACACTTCGAAATGTTTCCATTATACGCTTTAAAGGGAGAATCCAGGCGATGTGATGTGATACTTGAGATCTTTCTGCAGCTTCTTCACTCACACCCACATTTTATTCTAATGTCTTTCAGCTGTGAGCTTCTCTTTTATTTTCTCCATGCAGTGCATTGTGGGAGAATACCATCACGTCCATCAACAGCACACTGGGGGAATCAGCTGGGATTTGTCTGCATACAGTCTGCAGGCTCATGAATGAGTTTCTTCACTTGTTGCCATTGTTAGCAAACATTTTTTTTAACTGCTGTAAGATCATTATTTAAGAGTTTGTGAAAGCGTCGGATTAACTAAATAAGTCGTTCTTTTGTTCGTTAATTCTCAGACAGATTCCTACGAAAGAAACAACAAAAGAATCCTTAAAGTGCTGAAGATGTTGCAATGAGCTGAAATCTCCCTCACACACTCCCTTAAATCAACAACGCCAGCCATGAAGGAGACAAAAACATGTAGCAACAACCCAGTGAAATTAATGTGGCTCTCAAACAAGACCAGACCACATCATTCATGCGCCTTCAGGCTCTAAAGAATGATGGCGGACATGTTTGCTGAATATAGAAACTAGAAACGTCAAAATCTTATCATGAGGGAAGAATTAAGGTTGAAGTTCACGGGCAAATTACAAAGCAGATACAAACACGCATGAGAGACTGGCAAGAAGACAGAGGGTGTTTACGACAGGGAGCCTAAATACAGACGACGTGGAAACCACACGGCAAGAGGAGCCTCCACTCTCAGAAGCAGCATCTCGGGACTCCACCACAGACCGCAGCAGCAGACCCAAACGCCCCACGCTCAGTCACAGATCCCCGTATCATGACACTGATATAGGTCAGCAGTGCTAAAGCATCTGCAAATCTGCGGATTATCTCGGCCAGGTTTTTGATGCTCTAATCAGAACAAATCCTCTGGAGGAGAGTTCACTCTTAAGTGGACTTCCACAGTTTGAACTAACGGTGCAGGGAGGTGTTGAGGTGAAGAGAAATACATTTCCCTGCAACTTCCTGGAGGTTCATCTGCATGGAGTTCTGCTAAATGAGTCTCCAAACTGCCTCAAACTTGGCATGTTGGATAAATCTACATGCACATATTGCATCTTTGTCAAAGCGCCTCTTACTGACGAGAGGCAGGAGGCTTCTGTGACATGATTCAGAAGGATAATGCTGGATTTGGACGGCGTGATCTCACTTCATGTTGTGTCCAAAACACATGAAATTCAGACTCCTCTTTGACAGATGAAGACGTCTGAGGCTATAGTCTTCGTTGCAACGGTCACAGGTTCGACTCCAGGCCTCTACCATTCCCTGCATGTCTTCCCCCGCTCTCTACTCCCCATGTTTCCTGTCCTTCTCCAACTCTAAAAGAAGAAAAGAGTCTGCAGATGATACCAAACCCTGATATGCAATGCACCTGGAGATGCACTAACAGGCAAGGACCTGTTCAGCACTGCATGCGGCCAAGTTTATATTGTTTTTGTACAACCTATGAAGAATTTTTACTGACTTAGTAATCACCCAAAGTAGTTTTAGTTAACCAAACTAGATTAAATCTTCATATAGCTTCACTGTAGCTCAACTTCTTGCAGTGTGAAATGAACGGTAGCTTATAAATCCTGCTTTCAAAGTAGCGTCTCCAACACTTCAGTGGTATTAAGCTACATCATGCACATTACAGGTTTCAGTGTTTGAATAGAGGCTGAATGGCCAAAAGAGAAAAAAATATGAAAAGGCAGGATTGAGTGTTTGTATGCATTTTTTATAGCCTGTGTGATTACGGTGCATGAAGGAAATCCAGCAAGCCAAGGAGAAGCCAGTTAGAGGAATAAAAACCTCCAAGCAAGCATTTCCCACAGTTGGAAGTGATTATTAAACCAGCAGGAGCTTTCTTTACTGCTCCACCGCTTGGCCTCCACTTTGTTTACTAAGGAAGAGCTGCGAGCCAGCCACGCCTGCACTAACTACGTATAATGTGTGTTTGTGCAAGAGTCCGGCTCGGTCCACATTTGGACCTGAGTCTTGAATCTGGATGATTTATCCCATATGCAGGTATTCATTATTGATGCTCCCATGGGTGCTTAGTGTGACACGAGTTACGGAGGAGAAAGAGGGCACGTTTAAAAATAGCCAGGACACCTACCATCATCTCATCCATTATTAAACGCAGCCCCGAGATCTGATCTGACATCCATTATGCCACTCCACACACTGTGGGCTGAATTAATAGGCCCACTATGACATAACTGCCAAGTGAGGGGACGAAGATTAAGACTGAATAATGGATTATGTTCCATCAGCGGGAGGAGTATCTTAAATTTAAGACTCTGTTAATGCAAACTCCTGTCCTTCATCTTTCAAACACTTCCACAAAAACAAGCTCCAGTCCGGGCCCTCGCCTCGCTCAGTGAAACCTGAGCGGTGGAGGGAATTCTTTGATGTCCAGTTTTCTATATGTGTTTGCGTTAGCCATACCAGCATGTCAGTGTCCGCGTCAAACGGGCAGGGGAAGCAGCTGCACCATAAGTACACGGTCAAAAATAGAGGGGCAGCAGAAGTTTTCCACAGATGTACTATTACAGGAACATAATTGGACCCAGATGCATACCTTGTGATCCACCTTAAAGGTGCAGCGTAGTCCCTGCTGCCTTATAGTACAATTAGTTAAAGGGGGCTCCTGACTGGAGATGAAAGGCTATTTTGTGGTGACCAGGAAGGGTCAAACTAAATATGTTACCAGCTGCAACCAAGCTGCAACCTCCAGTTAAAATGCGGCCAATGCAGAAGTTCTAAAAGGTGGAGTTCCTCGATTGTCCACTTGAGGCTGGCCCAAAAAGCCAAGGAGACCCCATTAACACTCATGTTAAAATGCCTATTTAAGTTTTCTATCACACATTTGATTTAAAGATGTTAAGGCTACACGTTTTGCATAATCAGACATATTCAGGGGCGTGGTTGCATTGATTGATGGTTAGCAAGGAGGCTAAGGTCAACCTAATGTTTGATTGAAGCAGCATTTCCAGTATAGTCGCTGCCTGGCATCATTTGACTTCAGGACTCTGCTTCAGAAACCTATGGGTGATATCAAAGAGACTATGTCAGGCTTTATAAGACGTATGTTTGAATCTTGCAACCTGGACAATGTGTTTTAAAGGCCTTCATCTTTATAGATCCAACACCAAGTCCAAGATTTCCAGCTTCTGCTTCTTCCTTTTAGATCTCTACTTGTAACATATCCCCAAATTTTTACTATCCTTGACTCTAGCAGGACTCTAAGGCCAGCAGCTTTGAAGCAATGCTTCATTTGGCACATTTGGCTGAATGACTCCTTCCTGGATCCTCCAGCAGGTCACAACTAGTCCATTTGTGAGCGTTACAGGTGGAATTTTGAGCCTTTTTTATCACACTGACTGAACAGACCTTTAAATTCTATGCGAGAGAGCAAATTATCTTGATTCTGAAAAGGTCAAATATGTCTGTTAGTTGGAAAAGTAGCTTGTAAATGTACATCCTACCCCCGGATGCTGTAGAGGCATCAAAAGATACTCACAACTAGAAGCAATTCCTACTGGTTGGTATCAAAATGCCATGATGCTGCACAGCAACATCTCGGCTTTACTTCTGCTCCATTTTTTCCTGAGCACGTTGCCTCACTGTACTATGAAGCCAGTGATGCACAGTATGAATGTGTAACATGATGACGCAGGCCCAAACCCCATTACAAACTCATTAGGCCTGAGATGATGTCATGGTCACTGATCAGGGCCTGGACCGCAGAGCTCCCCGTATCATGACACTGCAGACATGAATACACATGCTTGCTGTGGATGTGGTGAAAATGCTTCATGTGTTCACTAACTTTATTGAAATGCAGACGACTTTGTTGACCGAATAGATTTCTTTTCGTGGCTTTACCTGAAAGTAAATGTGTTTATGCGATCGCTGTGTTAAAGAATCAGTCTTCAGGTTGAATCCTGTGCTTCAGGCTGGCTTCCTGTGCCTTTTGATGTCTCTATTACAAGATCAGTAGGCCACTGGGACCGTGGAGAGAGAGATAATTGACAGCAGAAGCCATTAGTTGCAGAAAAGTGGCATGTATTGATCACTATTATGCAACAAGACACAGTCACAGGGTAAGTCAGGTCAGAGCTGTGGATCCGTCCCATAGGATACATATGCTGCAAGACGGTAGAATGAGCTACAAAATATGGAGTCTGCAGAGACAATAATCTACATCCAAGACCTGCGGGGGAACCGGATTTATCACAGCGGATGTGTCATGCCTGCATAACACAATCACCCTCATTATAGACGAACCAGGCAACCCATGCAGTAGCAGCCATAGGTGCTCTCTGTATTACTCAGCTGTTTCTGTACAACAGATCTAGTTGCAAGGTGCTCCTGTGGGGTCAGATGACAAGACTAACTAAAGAAGTGTGCAAGCGTTCATGTGTGCGTCGTCTTTCTTTTCCCTTTAGAGGTGGTGGTGTGTATTTCTGTTACCTGGCAACCTTTTTGAGAAAGTTGTCACAAAAGACACCCTGCAGGAGCAGAAACTGGGAATATAAGGGAGCAGATGAAAGCAGAACAGTGAGAATGTCACATTTGTAACATAAATAATAGTCAGATCGTTCTGGGGATGGTCCAGGTTTTAATCAAGCAGACTTGAGTGAGGCTTTAAACCTCTGTCTGACCTCCGACCTCCTAATGAAAGAAGGGAATCCTCTATCAGAGAGAGCAATGTGTGTTTATGTGAGAGAGCTTTTCACTCACCACCAACACTGACGTCCTGACAGCCTCTGACACACTCTGCCTCAGCTCTGCCGCGGTGCCCGGTTTGTTGAGCCCTCGGGTGAACTTCCTCGCCTCAGGTGGAGCAGAAGCCATCCTGTGGTCCTCCTTTCATCAGACAGACAGACAGAGGCACTGTGGAGGGGCAGACTTTGCGAAGGCTGTCTCAGGCGGCGGCACGAAGGCTGATATCCTGCGCTCCAGGATGTCCGACGTGCGTAAAATGCACACTGACGCAGTTTTATCCCGCCATTCCTGAAAAATTTACACCAGATCAGGACGAAAACAGTAATCCAGGAGACCTGGGGATGAGATCACTTGTCAGGAGCAAGCGGAGGGAAACATCCGAACGCTTCTACGCTCCAGTCTGTCCCGTCAGCGGAGGTCCCTTCAGCAAAGTGACACGCCCCCCCTCTCCGGCGTAATTATGCCCAGCGGGCAAGCTCTGAGCTCATCCATCATATGTCGGATCTTAATGCTGGAACCAAAACGTTCTACTGTGGAAAAAACAACAGCTTTTTTTTTTCAAGTAAAACTCTATACTGCGTAAAAGTGTCCAGACACTCCACCATGGTACTCTCTATCTGCATTATCACCATTCTGGCACCAGAATAGATAACAGCTACTGGTATATACACTCCATGGAGTCTTATTAAGTATCCAAAGTCTTTATTATAATGTTTCTGAATAGCATTTCATCGTATTTCGGGGTTATATAATTGCATACAGCATACTACCCTGCTTTACGCACATGCAAACGTCGCCACCTGCTGGAATAGTCACTGTATTTACCTTGCATTAACTCCTAAGCTCTTTATAAAGTTATCTGACCACACAGAGGCAGTAAAGCAACATTCATGGCTGAATAACTGTTGGTGCATTTCCTGCAATCGGACGTTTTAACTTCAAGAGAAACGCGTTTTAAAAGTGAAAATAAGAGCATGTCAATTGGATCCATAATAGTGTAAAATAAACACTAATGATTCATGCATAATAATAAATATAGTGCAGGCGTGATGATTCCTCAGGTAATTTGAGAGTCATAATAACTCTCTTTACTTCAAAGTCTCGCATTGTTTGCAGTGTTTGGAACAAGCGCGCACGTTGACGCATCACTTCCCTTGTTTTTGTGCACCTGTAAAAGCAGGAAATGCACAAGTTCTCATCACTATACTTGAGTTCTGCTATAATGCGCCTTTAATCTGAGCTGTGTTTACAATACAACCCTGAGAATGCCGTGGAGCACCTGAACGCAGCATATGTTTCCAGAGTGTTGTATCCACAGTCTGCGGCACAGCGGCGCTGCATCACCCCTCCTGCTCTGTGTAGGATTGTCCTCCACCCCCAACACCAACCCACCACAGCAACCTGATACCGGAGACGAGCGGTCCAGACAAGCCTGCAAACGAGGCGTTCCCAGCCGCCCTGTCTGTCTGTCTGTCTGCCGAGCGGAGCTCCAAACACAGTCAATGCCAAACGCTGCCGATTGCCTCGGGGAGGATCACACCAAGAGACGGCCATCCCTCCAACCCTTGTCGTGTGCAGGAACGGGAGTTGTGATCTCACCCTGTAGCAAAGCAGAGGAGCTCACTCACTGTAGGCGCCGTTGACTTGTGAATATTTCCTACATGGGACCTGGAGAACTAACTGGCTAGCTTTGAGGCTAACCGAGCTAAGAGGCCAGATTCCTTCCTGTTTTATTGGAAAAGTGGAGGATATTCCTAAGTCTACACCTGGGAGTGCTCTGTAGTAACACCGATTAGCTGTGCGTTGGGTATTTTTGCGTTATTTGCCCTCTTTGCGTAAGTTTTGCAGCGCCAGACAGTCGCCCTGGGCAGCTAGCATGTTAGCTAGCAGAGATGGAGGTTGCTCGCTGGCTGGTTGTGGATGGCTGATCCAGCAAACAAGTTAGCGTATCCGGGAGTCCATATCAGGACTAACTTAACTTTTAGAGACAGTGAACAGTAGTTATTAAATCACGGCACACAACAGCGCCTTTTTACGCACAGTTTCTCGATGTGCTCCATGCCTGAGGGGTCAGTTCAAGTTATTGAGCTGACGTGAGGAAAAGAAAAGGGGGAGAAAATAAAGTGCAAAACACGAAGAAGAGGAAGAGCAGAAGAAGAAGTACATCAAGACTTCTTGGAGGAGCTCCAGCTACGAGACCAAAGTCGATGCACACTGTCATGGCTGTGGGCCGAATCACGATGAAATCACTCGCTAAATTTGGGTTCTGCCTGATGATCCTCCTCACTTCTGTGGCTGGTAAGTGCTTTTTTGGTGATTGATTTTTGGAAATGTGCTCCTCATGAATATTTAATGCTTTTATTTTGCTCCCCCTCTTATGTATAGTCGTTTTGTTGCAGATGTTGCTTAAAAATGCAAGCCAAATGCTGCTTTTTGCGCTGGGAGAGGTTTTATTCTTGTGCGTATTTGTGGGATTATTTGGTCATTTGAACACAGATAATCTGCAGACTAAATCAGTCGTTTCTAAATCACCATATCGTCCCTGTGTGTTTGCCTGTCTGGCACACCAGCCAGCCTGTCTATCCCTAATCTATCTTCCCCATCTTCCTGTCTGCCTGGCTCATCTTTGGAGTGATCTGTGAAGCCCATCTCACTGTAGTCAAGCAAACCTTTACAGATACCTCCTCCTGAACAGAGCAGTGAAGGCACCCCTGGCTCCATTTAATCATTCTGTGTACAAAGGCCTGGAAAAACACTGCCAAACATACCGCAGTCCTTGTCTGCCAAGTTGTGCCCCCTGTTCAAGACTTTTGGGCTGAAGCCAGGCTTCTGTGAGACCTTGAGCATGATAAGATAGTAGCCGGGCTGCACAGAGATGGAAGAACACTGCATGAGAGGAGGGGGAGAGGTAGGAATGTGTGGGAAGACAGAAAAGGTGTCTTTTGAGATGGGTAATTTAGCTGAGTTGTTGTTGGAAAATAGCTGTTTTTGTTGCCTAGATTGCTCATCTGACGTCCCAGCAGCTGGGTGTGAATATATGCGTGTAAGCAGCTTCTGGATATAATGTTTTATCATGTTGTGATTTTTGCTTCGACCTGTCTGTCCACTCATAGACAGGGTATTATCAGAAACAGACTAATAAGTGCTTTTGCAGAGGAAGTATGTGACCGTCATTTGAAAACACACTGTGCCTGTGTTCGTTACTTGGAGCTGGTCGTGCAGAGAGACTTTACCCTATTTGCATTTACATTTGCATTTAACAGACAAGTGGTAGTCTGAGTGTTTTTTAATTTGTACTTCCACAAAATGGCAAGCAGGGGGCTGAAAGTGTAATTACAGCAAAGCACAAACATCCTCCGATTATACATAACAACCGTACGTAAACAAATAGCGGAGGAAGGCTCTGCTGCTTCAGTTTAATTTTGGGAACGCTGGGGTTGAAAGATAAGGTCAAAAAGAGAGAGGTGATTCAGCAGAGAGAGCAGGACACGGAGTATCTTCTGGAGGGATGAGTTGTCAGGGTTGTGACGTAGGATCAGTCAAGGTAGGAGGGGGGTGAGGGGTGAAAGAGTGCAGAGTCTTAATATTCAGCTAAATGTAAAAGCAGCATTCATCATTCCAGCACACGCTCTGAAAGATTTCTCATCATTTGGAAATATTACCACCCCTGATAAGCTCACCTTTATGAGACCTGACATGCAAATTAGTATTCCTCCAGAGCGGTTTAACGGCTTCAGTGACTGTCAGAGGATTGACAGATTCACTCAATAATCAGTACAAGGACGATTAATGGATGCTTATACGCACGCATGCCATGTAAACAGCCAATAAATTCAAATTGTTGCTCTGCGCGAAATTAATTAGAGCAGCAGTCAGACTTTGTTGGCGTAATGGCTGTAAAGAGACAGGAGACAAACCGCTCGCTCTGTCTGAGCTGCTGCTCGCTTCATGAATGGGAAGGAGGAAGAAAAAAGATCCCCCAGTGCTCGTTTCCAAGAACGATGCTCGTAATGATGATGATGTGAGGAAGCAAAGGGCCTAATTGTCCAGGAAAGTGTGTTAGTCATCTCTTTGACCCAACACCTTTCCCTTTGCTCTTTTGTCTCGCTGCAGCCTCCCATTCTCTCTTCTGTATTATTATACCTGCTAATGTCTTTTTAACATTCATTTCCTTCCACCTGTTTGCAGCTGCGCTCAGGTCGTTTTCATCCTCTTGTCCCCTGTGACTAATCAGTGTGTGGGTGTGTGCTGCATGCTCCAAAATCTGGAGGAAACAATTTCAAACAGGGGCTACCTGCGGCGTGACCACAGGTGTTCCTAAGACCTGGACGACTTTAGCCCGAATTCTTCTCAAGTAGAGTTCAGCTTGTAGCACAAGCATGCTCATGATGTATGCCACAACCCACATTCAGGCCCTGTTTTTACACTTGTCCCAGGTAAGCCGGGGGTTTGAGGGGTCCAAAAGAGGATTAGAGCACAAGTATTATACCAAAGCATAATAAAAGGGCTGCTCATTTGCGCCGCTTGTCCAAACTGTGAAGCCGTGTCTCGTGGGCTGCATACTGTTGCGTTGACAGGGCCCACTGTTCCCTAACCGGAGCCGCGTCGCTCCGGCTTCTCCAGGGCTGACGGGGAGGGGGGGGGGGGACTCTTGAAGCTGTCGGCTCCGTGGTCACGTCAGTGGCTCAGCAGAAAGCAAAGTTATTGACTGGAAGATTACAGACTCATGCTAAATGACTGAGAGTCTGCTAGTTGAAGTTTGTAGCTGCAGAATACAGTGAGCTAGGTGTCAAGTCTGGCACTTCATCAGTGCAGAAAAATAAGACAGGGATGAATCAGAAGGACTTAAGTGCCAACAACAAAAGATTATTCCCAATTTGTACATCTTTTGTTCTCTTGTGTTTCCAGGTATTATAGGATACTCCTGTACATGCTAAAAGTAGTATAAGCCTTTAGTGGCTTCAAAAAGAAGTGTAAGAAGACTGCTAAATATTGAAAGTGATGTCACTTGAGTCAGCGTTGGTTGGGGCTGATGACCTGAAGTTGCAAAATCCCAGAAAGTCTTGGGGAGTGGAGTAGAAGTAAGATGATGAGACATCCCTGCTCGATGCTGGAGGCTTGAACTACAAAGTCACTACTCGCATGCACACAACCAAATCTCTGTCAGCTGCATTATGGGTGATGTAGGCACCAGGTTTTGTTAAAGAGGACGAATGATTCATCCTTTTATTCCTTACATTATAAGTCTATGTGAGGATGTTACAATTATTGTGGTTGCTTTCAGTATATTTTGTCAAACGGTCACCAAAGCAGCAGAATAATTAATAATTTTCATGCATTAAAGCCCTTAAGACATCAATGTGTGTACTGCAATTAATAGCACAGATTATGCTGCGAGCTGAGGGGCTCCTTTACTAAACTGCATCACCGTTTACTCTCAAGCCAGTGTGCTGAATGTGCATTACGGTCTCCCCTCTGGAAGTAAACACAAGGACAGTAAATGGGTTAAAGTGGCTTGTAAAATGTTGAAATCATCTGTAAAGCTGCGAGGCAACCAGTGTGTAAAAGCAAAAATAGAGGTAATATAATGACGGCTGGGATCCGTGTTGTGCAACTGGAGCGTTGCAATTTAGACGGGGAAATAAGGAAGTCGTTGCCCAGGCTGAAGGGTACAAAAACACAGACTGCACCCACTTTGATGCTGTAATATTTAGCACTCAGTCAGCGTTATTATTTTGTGAGAAGAGATGACACTGACTGCGGCTGGAAGCAGACCAATGAAGGCTGGAAGGAGGGTGCTGAGAGGCCATTTGGGCTCTAATACAGCTAGCCTTGTACTCTATTAGATGAAAAAAAAAAAAAATCAATGTCTCTCCCTCTTAGTACCTTTTGGTTTGTGCTCCGAGCAGAGGTAAGAGCAGAAGCGAGATACAATAGAGCAGTGTTCAGACGACCTTCTGGTTTGGCAAAAAGGAGAAATTAGTGGATGTTTTAGAAAACAAAAGGTGCAGCCTTGAGATGGTAACTCAGAGTGACAGCCTATGATTAACACGAAGCATTCTCCTTGACCAGCAGAGACAATAAGTCTAGAGCGCGCAAAAAATGTTACTTAGAGTATGGATGAACAGTTCTGCTCAGGATGGGTCGGATTCTCTTTGATAGAGGGTGACTTGTTTACAACTGCGAAGCTTCAACGTGATATTGATCGTGTATTTGTTTTCTCTGGCGGCTGGGATGTCACATCTATGGGTATTGCTCTGTCTTTGTTGTTGTTGTCCCCTTTTATGCCTCGTATATCTCAGGGCTTATGTGTTTCTATTCACATCAGCTTATAAGAGTGGCAGCGACAAAGCAGGGAGCATGTGCTAGATCTCAGGGTTTTCAAGCAATCACTGATGAAAGGTGCAGGTTTCAGGCAAATAGTGTGCTGACAGCATTTCTCTGAGACACCAAAACACAGATCAGGGGAGCAAGAGAGTGCTTTGGGGGTTGATAAATATAGTCTGGTTTGTTGTGGGTAGTGGAGTAGGAAACAGAAATGAAGTATTTGTTTACTGTAAAACACATATTGGCCAAAAGTTTTATATTTTATTCATCCATTTCTTAAATTATGACCCAGATGCTTTCTGGATCCAGAATGAAAACAAACTTGGTTAATGTGCCGCAGTAAAAATGGAGCAACTTTGGTTTAGACGTTATTATTTAATAGCTCTAAGCCTTCTTGTTTCTTACAGGCTGTCCTTTATGGCAACAGTATTTGAAATAAGCTTATACTTGTAATGTGGGCCTGGTGGTTTTACAGGTGTGGCTTTGGGACTGTGTTCTACCTTAGGACTATAGACAAAATTGAGCTATTCTGCAAATTCTGATATATTTACATTAATGCCTACTACTAAAATGTTGATTAATGTGCATTTTCCTAATTAAATCAACTCAATTTGAGACAGATACTTGCCTCGAAATACCTCTGAAGCAGCTGGGATCACCTTAAAATCAGTGTGTAGTGATTAAATATCAATACTTGTATGACAATCAGTACTAGCTATCTGTAAAGTGGCTACAATGCCGCAGGTTGGATTAAAAGATGGAGCAACACGGTGAACAAAGTTGCTTATAAGTTAGACAAGTTCACCAACAACTGGTGGCGAAGGTGGCGAGATCATCTTGATAATAACAATAAATCAATGTGAGTATTTAATTGGAAATAGATGGAAGGAATGCCAATCAGCAGATCCAATATCCTGCAGGTTGTTTGATTTTTATGGTATTAAAATACTGATTCTGTAAGTGCTTTATTTACATGTGATCATAAACATTAGGATGTTTGGTTTATATTGAGAGGCTTGGATTGAGACTTGTTGTGCATTTTGGTTTGAAGGTGTGTTTTTACTCATTGTGATAGGGCACAAAAACAACAGTCTGCTATCACATAACAGGTGGAAACCCCTGCATACCAGACAGCCATAGGCGCCCAGTAATGACGCTGGAGTGGGCGGATGTATAAGACAAATTAGCCTGTCAAGCCCTCAAAACCTGTAGTGGCTGTTCTTTTCTATGACGAGGGAAATATGTGGTTATAAACAAAGACTATATTCAGAAGCGGCCTGAGTCTGATGAACTTTTGCTTGTTCATAAATAATCTGAGATTAAACCCCCCGCAGAGTGATGGCAAACACCACTTTGGTCATCTGTGTTTTCATCACATATTTGGGAAAGTAAAGGTATAAAAGACAGGGAGGGGAGGAACGGAGGGGGTGCATTTTGGTATAAATGCATCGTGGTCAATAATGGAGGCCTCGAAGCTTTGAGGGTAGCATAAGCCCCAGGATTAGCATAACTGTACCAGACCCAGACAGACACAGACTGAGCGCTGGTGTTTTTCAGAGAGGTGGGGGGGCCGTGCAGTCCCGAGGCAACAGATGGGGCAGATTAAACCCCACCACAAACCAACCAGACCCCCCCCTATTCCTCTTTCCCCACCCGACATCTTTAAACTCAAGCAGAGGACTTGGGGAAATTGGGGGTGTCAGCAAGATAACCCCCCGAAACGCTTCCATCCTACCTCAGCAACAAGAGCGCACCCAAACAGCAGCAGCAGGTACGATTAGAGCCGACACGTGCCTCTGATGGCTGACGGCGCGTAGCTGCTTGAGCTTTTGGGGATGATGAAAGACGTTGCACATGGGCATACACTTAGAGTTTTTATCTTTAGAAGCAGCGGCCATGCATGAGGGTACAGAATCGATTCCTGGTGGGATCATATCTGCTGATTCTGATGCTGTGTGTGCCGATACAGAGTGTGCATCCAACACCAAAATATACATGTCATTTGCTGGCTTTATGGCAGTGTGGCCCTGACTCATGCACCAATACTAGTCCTGGTGTTAGAAAAACTCAAGTTTAAATGCACAGATTATCAATACAGAGTCTGCAAAGGCTCATTACAGCCGGTATCGTGCCTGCTCTTCCCATGACACCCCAGCAAGAGAGCACTGCTTGAATACTTCAGTGGATGCGGACAGGGCACGCGTGTCTGCAGAGGAGTTGCTGTGTGCACTAGTGCATCAAGCACGTTTTAGCCTTTAGTCAAGAGAGCCTCCCTGCCCTTCTCCCCTCTATTCCTGCCTCTAATCTTGAACGTGAACTCAAAACCAGTCGTGGAGAGAAAACAGCCACCACATCAGCGGCACTCTGTGACTTTTAATCAAGTCTCAGACTGCCGTGTCTTACATCTCTCCAATGGGCCTTGGCAGCGATGAAGGAGAGAGCCAGATTAGATCGCTGTTGTTTTTTAGCAGCGAGGCTGAGGGGACGGGGGTAGTCCGAGAGGGGGGAGGGGGTGGGAGGGTGCACCGAAGGCCAATTGGGGGAGGAGGGGGGGGAGAGATTAGCAAATAACTGGGCCATGGGTAAACACTCAGCAGTGCTGGGGATTCATCCAATGAGCAGGCTTGGAGCAGAAAACTACTCCAGAGCCTTTTGATATGACTACCCTCTCTCTCTCTCTCTCTCTCTCTCTCTCTCTCTCTCTCTCTCTCTCTCTCTCTCTCTCTCTCTCTCTCTCCCCCTCGCTCCCTCTCTCTCTCTCTCTCTCTCTCTCTCTCTCCCTCTCTCCCTCTCTCTCTCTCTAACTCTCTCTCATCTGACTCGCTCCACTGGCCTTGCCTGCATACTCTGACCCACAATCCAATACTGCAGTAGAAAGCCAAGATCACACAGCAAGCTCCACAGAGCAGAACCAGGGACAGAGCCTGCCACGGCCAATCAGAGATACACAGGGAGATTGGCATCCAACCAGAAACGCTCAGAAGAAAGACAGAAATTCAGTCAAAGAACCAACCGCTACTGAGCAGGGCGACACACAAACCAATGAAATGTGTCTACAAAGATGCCCCCATGGCTCAGACTGCAAATGAGCAAAACCTGCTTTGGTTTGAGCTCCAGTACATGCTACACTGACTTTTATCCCTCTCTTCACTTCTTTGAATGCCGAGCTGCTGAATCCAATAAATATATTTTGGAATCTTGAGAAACGTGCAATAAAAAAGCAGCTCCAGTGTGATCTGTTTTTCAAGGCGCGCTGCTTTTTGGCGTTGTATTGGTGCGACAAATGCAATGAAATAGTGTTTACAAGTGCAAAATGCTGCAAATGAAAAATCCAACATCAATTTCTGGATAGCACTCCAGCCTTTTATCTGCTTTATTTTCCAGTTTTCATGCCCCTGAGCTCTCCTAGGCCGAGCATCATTATGAGGGATTTCATTTCATAGCCTTGAATTATAGTAAAAACGTTAATAATTAATGTCAGAGGCATAGAGTATCTGCCCAGCTTTGGGAGAAAGACAGAAGATACTCTGCTCTATGGATTTTTCTGTTCCCACTTCTTGCCTACAAGGTCAGCCTGTTAGGTTTGACCGTCTTTGGGTGTTGTCTCAGGCAAGCCACTTCCTACCATTGTTCCTACCACTGAACGTTTCTCCTCTTTTCCTAAGAGTTTCTTCCCTGCAACTCTTGTCCTAGCAGCCGCCGCCCTCTCCCCTTGATTTTTGGTAATTAGAACTGAAGCGCATTCAAAGCAGAAATTATCATTGTTGAGGATGTCATGTGATTTAGCCTTTAGCCTAGATTTGATTTTTCGTTTCCATGAAGGAAAGGGCATAACAACTCCTCACACTGTCACTGTTACATTCATAAGCCAGGGATTTTGCAATAAAACCTCTGACCTCATGGTTGTGAAGGATGTTGTATTCCTATTAACTTGTACGAAAGAGGTGGGAGATGGTTTATGCTACAATACAGATGGATTTAATTAAGAACTCTTGGCAATTTCCCAAAGAAATAGATCTTTGATTTCATAAAGTGACGAACAGAAGCAGCCTTCTTCTTAGCATACTTTTATATCTATAGCTAGTAAAGCGTATTTGGTCTTCTGCCCCATCTCTTTCATCTCCTCTCTTCTCAGCTCTTCCTTTTTGCCACAGTGTTAACAGGCTGAGGTGAAACGTGCTCAACTCCTCTCCGTGGATTAATCTGACATGTTGAGAGTTAATCACTGACAGACTGAGGCTAAAGGAAACATGAAATAATAACTCCCTAATTATTGATATAAAAAGAAGCTTGTTAGCAACTGTGCTGATGTTGTTATGCAGACTACGGTACACTTGAAATTCTTTCTGTTATTTCTTTCTAACTCTTGTCTGCACTGGTTTGTTAACATGTCCTCCAGAAGCAGGGACTTCTTGAAAATACTTTCAGTAACAGGAAACAGACAAGAAAATAAAGAGAACACAAAATAAAGAGAACAGAAAATTAAGAGAGCACATAAAAGCTTTTTCAGAAGCAGATAAGCCTCAATCCACTTCAAGTTAATAAATAGAGAGAAATTCAACTGTAGACTGGAAGTGTTTGTATTTCATTAAAACTGATATTAAACTTTATAACAATTATTTGAAAGAAGAGTGTTTTTTTTCTGTCTGCATTTCTCATTTTAAACCAATTATAGTGTTACCAGACAAGACAAAAGATGAGAGCTTGATGCACTCTTTGTGCCCTGGATAGAAAAGAGTAAAATATGAATGAGTCTGCCAATTATGTCCCTGCTTTAATCTTCTGGTTTAATGGTAGGGCTGGTAGAGCTGGTAGCAGGAGTTACTCAGTGTGTTGGCGCTTGGTTGGGATTGTTTCTGCGTATAAGAACATGCTCAGTATGTCATATAATGTTTGGTAATTCTGAAGCCTGGTGGTCATTTTAACCCTGAGCTTGTTAATGTGCTGAGAAACATTCAAGCAGAGGATTGTCCTCTCTGTTGGGAATCTAACCTTGCCAGTGTCTTCTTCAGCTCATTGAGATTCAGTTTTCTTATCAAAATGAAAATTCCTCCACATGTTTAACCCTCGGTTTGAACTCTTTTCCCACTCTGTGTGCTTCTCCCTGTAGGCAAAGCCGGTCCCACAGAACAGTAGGCAGCACAGGTTGAGGGCAGCTGAAGGCCCACAGTAGGCCAGGGTTGATAGCTTTATCTGTGGATGGGAGCAGAGGAGGAAAGTTGGCGCGGTGCCCAGGAGCGCTACCACTCCATCGCGTCACCCTCTGCCCACACAGGCTAGCTTGACCTTGGGCAGGGCACAGTCACCCTCTTCCCTCCATAAAAGACCTCCCCACCCCTCTCTCCCCCCCCCCCCGACTGGAGGAAAGGGAGGAGTTGGGAGTAAGGGAAACAAACGGGCACATCATGTCTTATCTGAAATTACCCACAAAGCAGGCGGTGTACACTAACACACACACTGACTCTGGCTTAAAGTATTTCTCCCTGGCGTCCAATCGACAAGCAACTGGACACATTCAGGCTTTTCTTTTCTCTCAAAACACACAATTTGACACCATCTAAAGTTCAACTGAACTCGGCGCAGAAAAAAAGCCCCCCCCGTGGCTATGAACCAGTTCATCAAGTACAACGTGGGTGCTTTCGCTTTTGTGGTGAAATTCTATCTCATATTTTCTGACATTTAATTTTCTGTTTCCACAGACGTCTTCAAGTTTATTTGTGTGTTTTTAATGAGCCCTGTTTCAAGCTCTAATGTCCACTTTCTCTCTGCGCCTCTGCATGTTTTTGTATTATGTCCTTCAGGCAAGAGTTTAAATTGGTTTTTCTATTGATCTTTGGCTAGTGAGAGGCAGCAGTCTTTGCAGGCAGACGGCTTTTTTTTTTTTCAGCTGTGGAATATTCTTCCTGTGTAGACAGACGCAGTATCAATCTATCACTGTAGCATTTGGAGGAGACGAGAAGTGTCTGTTTGTGTATGGATTATTATGAATATATAATATGTGCACATTTGGTACATTAGGGGATGATGTAAGTGATTTTCATGTGCATTAAGCAGAAAATGTTCATCTTAATGTGCGTATTCAAAATATTTCTGTGCTGGAAAAATGAGAATAATCGATGAAGAGACGCAATGAACTGATATAAATTAATGAAGCTGTTGAGCTGTCTCCTCCTCTCTTTCTCCCCCCGTCACGTCCTCATTAATGCACACTCAGAAACTGCCACCATTTCAGAGTTTTATGCCTCCGCCTCCCTTCATCAGACTAACCTATTCACTTTGTTGCCTCTGCAAAAGCACAGCCCCGTTTTTCGCCAGCAATGGGATTCAACTCAGCCCCATTTCTTCTGTCTTTTCACAGCGGCGCAGGGGGAGGAGCGGGAGTGTGCCTTCACGGACCAGCAGCAGCAGTGGGAGATGGAGCGGCTGGCGGGGGGCGAAGGCCGGGTCTCCCCTGAGAACACCACTATCCGATGTGCCAAGGGCAGCCACTGTTTTGGCCTGTGGGAGAAAAGTCCTCCCGGCGAAGTGCGACTAGTCAAACAAGGTACAGCCTGAGAGACACTACAGGTGGAAGAAGTGTACGCAAATTCCACAAATATCTTTGTAATTGATGCTTGAATTTCCCCCGTGACTAACTCCACCTTTGAAGTGACACTATTTAGAGTCTGAAGAGACAATTACAGATCAAGTTGTCTAGTTCTGGTACAAGTTGTGAAAAGGCCTTTGATGCCACCTCAGATATGTGATCAGGTATCAACAAATACACCTAACCTCCTAAACCAATCAGATACCTTCATTTATTAATCGCTGCAAGCTGCAAAACAGAGCTGATTGGGTAATTCATCCTGTTATGATAGACCGTAAGAACAGTTTGGTGCTTGCAGACAATGTCAGGTTAGTTTAAGTTCCCAGAATGGTTATTGGTCAAACTCTACCTTGGAAAAACAACAGTAAGTGTTGTTTTCCTGGCGTCAGTTTGGAGGGGTTCGCTCTAATGTAACCTCACTGGGTTGGAACCAAAGGCCTCCATTCCTTAAGTTTTATCGCACTAGAATGAGTTTGGCAAATTTCCAGGTATCAGAATTGTAATGAGGACATCTCTTATGATGGGTAATAGTTAATGTTGGGGCTAAAAACTAATGTAAACACAAAGTCTGCAAATGTTCTTGATATGTACAATATGAAACTGGCTCCATCTGTTGGTCCCAAACATGTAGAGACCATAAAGTAGTGTTAATACCCGGCAAATCTCCCCTCTACCGTCAGGTTGCTGGACTCACCTGGGCGACCATCAGGGCTGCCAAGATGACCGCTGCCTTGTGACTAATCTTCCCCCGCAGATCCAGAATGGGACGTACCACTTCTGCTGCTGCGGCAGCGACATGTGCAACGTCAACTTCACGGAGTATTTGGCCACGCCCAGCCCGACCACGGCACAACCGATCTGTAAGCACGAATAAGAACACTTGTAATACACGTGTCATCGTTAAATATATCATACCTGTTGGGAGAGAAGAATGTAAGTGTATGTTTTCTAGCATCAGACAGAGACCTCTTTTGGCCTCTCTTAATCCAAAGAGAACAAACTTTTCCACCAAGGCTACAACCGTCTCTTATAGAAGCGAGTTGACGAGGTGGAGGGGGGATGAATGGATGAATGAGAAATTACTTACAAAGCAAAGCCAGGAAGAAAATAACGAATACGTGCCCACACAGATGTGAAACACAAAGCTGTCAACGTAGAAGAATGAAAGGATGTTTGATATCATCAGAGCGGTGGCACCTACACCTACTTGTAGCTACTTTCTCTCCCTTCCTCCTCCTCTGCTTCATCATCGACACACGGCTCAAAACGAAGCTCCCTGATTGCCTTCCATTATGAACCTTGACAACTGTGAATTGCGAGGATGAATTGGTTCACCAGCAGATATGCTTTTGTTGCGTTTTCAGTGTCCTCAGTCTGTGGCGGGTATAGATTATACGCACTAAAGCGCTGTGAAAGTGGCCGATATTGAATTCTGTTTCCCTCCTAGTCCATTGGGGGATTTTTTTTGTTAAAGCTGCTTGTGTGTTCTTAGCAAGGTGTTAAACAAAGCAAACAGATGTATTGTTAGTTGTTCCTTCCTTTAAAGTGCAAGCTGTGAATGAAAGCTATGTGTGTGGTAGGAGGAGCAGGGGGAGGGGGCAGCAGCAGCAGCAGTGGCGGCGGAGATGGCTCATCATCTCTCCTGCCCACACATAAACACAAACATACACTCTCCACCATCCATGTCGTCGCTCCACATTCCACGGATTACAAGGCGTCTGCTCTATCTGTCTGTCTGCGGGCGTGCCGGTGACTGTTGCACCCAGCAGACAGATGACGAGACAAAAGCAGGGAGAAACACAAGGAAAAAAAAAAACGATTCGGTGTTAGAGGATGGGTTAATTGATCGGGGGAAGCTTGAGTTCTGTTGTGTTCTGACATGCCTGGGCAGATTAATGCCTGCGTTATGCGGAGTAGGAAATGGCTCGTGTCAGTTGGCAGGCTGAGTAATCTTAAGCCAAATCGCACGGGTGACGACATTCAGTTTGGAAGGTGGCAGAGAGTATACTTAGATCTTTTGCTGCTGGAAAAGTAGCAGTATCACATGACGAGAAACATTCAGACACACAGAAATGTCTCGTGCTGTGTTCAGAAACATCAACTGGCACTTATTAGATCAAAAGGTAAAATGACTGATACAGAAAACACTCACATTATGTCATATTTTGTACATAAAAGTCAATCTATATAAGGTGGTGATATAAAAGCACACACATCTTTAATGTCTTTAACACTGCGGATGGTTAAACAGCCTCTCAGTGTGTTTACACTTCAGCCTGCGTCTGTGTTTGTCAGATAGCTTCCTGTTGATCGTGAACCCTCTGACCTCCAGCAGTGGAAGGGAGCCGCGTTAACTCCCCCTGCGTCTATATGTTTATGTGTGCAGAGGCAGTGTGCATGCATGTTCATGCTAGTGTGTCAGTCAAAGCTACCCTAAGGCTCCTGAAGCCATCAATTATTGATAAAGGTGGTGTTGACTGACGTAGAGGATGCAGGAGTTGTTGTTTTTTCTTGAGTTTTTGCAGCGTAGTGGTATATAGGGGAAGCAAGTGTTATATTTAAGATCTGTGTGTGTGTGTGTGTGTGTTTTCCTCCTGAGCAGCACTTACAGCTGATGCAGCTTCATTAATCACAAATACCAGACAGCTAAAACTGCAGCTTCCTCAGCTAACGGCTCCTACCTACCATCTGACCAGCTCTCTCTCTTTTTTTTTACATATTTCCTCTCCTGCTCTCTCCATTCACTTCCCACACGTCCTCTGTTTTCTCTCTTTTTTTCTCTCTTCCCCACACTGCTTTTTTCCAGTCTGTTGACTATGCTTCATGGTTGTTTGGCTTAATTGATGTTTTTTCTTTCCCTCCTTTTTCCTTCACGCGCTTCACAGCATGTCTGATTGTTCGCAAACACACGTACCAGCACACCCGGGACATTTCAGTGTTCGTGTGTAAGTCAGTTATTGACGTGGAAGGAGAGTAACAAACAGGCTGTGTGCCCACTTACCAGTCCATTCAAAATCTTAAGTTCTTAAAAATGCCAGATAATCTTCTGATTGCGGCGTGTTTGGTGGATGTGAGGAGTGCTAAATATGCAGAAATAATGCCCGCAGACAGACGGCACGGTGTTTTTGATATGACAGTGTTTAAACCGGAGGATGGTGGAACTTGTTAAAGAGGATCTGTGTGTGTTCACAAACTCCAACAAAGCTGTCGTGTCATGTGGTTTGTTTTCACCCGAGCTTTACTGCAGGAAGATCAAACAAGAAGAGACACAAAGTATGCATAACTTTTTGACATTTAACAGCCTAACTACTGCTTAAATAATCACATTAAGTCATAGATTAAGTGCAGATTATTGTAGCTTTAGGCTTTAACATATGTCATTAATGAATCCTGCTGCTGAATGTGTCTCAATCATTTTTAATTTGTTGTTTTCCATCTCGTTATCGTCCACATTTTCCCTCCAAAAGCTCATTATCCTTCTGAAAATACTTGTGACACGCTACACTGTGTTGCCAATCTGTTGTCTCTGGTTGCATCAGCTCGTACAGGTACTGTAAACCTCATAAACTACAACCTCAGGATGTCAGCTCCGTCCTTCCCTCCGCTCGCTGCTCACAAATCAAAAGGCCCGGTGTGAGACGGTCGACTCTTCCCACGTAAAGGTTGCACTCTAATTTGTACTTTTTGTTTTTGATGTGTCGTCCCCCCCCGTCCCCCCCTCCTCCTTCCTGTAGACTCTCTCCCACTGAGCTACGAAGAGACGGTAATTATCACCCTGGCAACAGTCTCCATGCTGGCCGTGCTCGCTGTCGCAGCCTTCTTTGGTTACCGCAAGATGCACGGTGAGTTACCATGGCGCCACGCTGTGAGGACGAGAGGGGAACATTTATTATTCAAGGCCGTTCTTCTAAATGTTTTTGGTTGGGTTTGAATTCATTTAGCAAACGGGATAAAGGGATGATCTTTCTGGAAAATGCATCTGCATGTTTGGCATTTTGCTAAGCTGTGTGTGCGTGTGTGTGTGTTAACAGGAGATGGTAAGCAGGGTCTGCACAACCTGAATATGATGGAGGCTGCTGGCTCTGAGAGCTCCCTGGACCTGGACAATCTCAAGCTGCTGGAGGTCAGTGCCCTCCAACGTGCATCTGTCCATCTCTGCCTCTTATTAATCCTAATCTTGTGTTTAACGAGCATTTATCCCTCAGAGGGGGAAAGAAAGGAGGGCAGGAGTTTGTGAAAGCACGTTTTGTAGAGCACTTTTAAAACAACCAATGTGGCCAGAGTGCTCTACAAGGTACAAAGAGGACAACACGTTTATATAAGATAGTGAAATCTGTCAGGATATTAATGTTCTCATCTTGAGGAGGAAGAGAAGAGATTGGTCTGCTGCAAAGGCTCGATCACCCCTGTTTTGTAGGCGAGTTTTAGGCACATCCAGGAGCAGCTGCTTGGTCGACCTCCAAAGGAAGACGTGTAGAGTTCATGGTTCCTATCACTCTGTTGTTTTAATCTCAAAATCCTGCAGTCACACACACACGCTCATTATTTACCGGCATAAAACCAAGCAGCAAGCTCCGGACATGAGAATTGAAGCCGAGTGTTAAAAACAGTTCATCAAGGATCCGCTTGAGGCTGGCTCTGGAAGTACAGGAAACCACATACACACCAATTCAAAAAAGCAGATCTTTACAGCAGAAATAAACATGTTTACAGCCTGGTACAAAAGACCAGTGTAGTCTGGATAGCTCATTTCTCGATCGGCACACACTGTACCGGGATTGAAGCTCTCTGGAACTGGAGAGTCTCAAACTGCTGGAGGTCAAAGACGTCCATCTGTCATAATCTGCGTCTTGTAAAAGTCTTCTTTGGTACTAAACAGTCATATGTTCATCAGTTGAATCTATTTCTTTTGGCTTAGTATTCAGACAGTGCCAGAAAAACACTGTAGTACTACTCCCTTTCCAAACGAGCCAATAGAGGGCCACTACAGTCAGGGATTGTAAATAGTTTAAAGGTAATTAAACAGATCTAGATTTAGTGACATACCCCGTGTGTATATATAGGGTTAGCGCTCCCTGATAGCAGCGGTGATGTATGTTGTAGCTTCAAAAAATCCAATCCCACTCAACACGATGACTCACTCCATTTTTTACACCCCAAATTCTGCGGATTTCTGCCGCCTGTTTCTCAGAGATGAAAGCTTGTATCATCGCTTTAGACATGTTGTGCTCATGCAGACTTCAACGCAGTGAGTCTGCGTGTGTGTGTGTGTGTGAAGCAGGGAGGGGGACAAGAGTCAGAGAAAGAAAGGAGAAACCAAAGGCACACAGGCGAAAATGAACCCAAAATACATCAGGGTTTACGGTTACGTTTGTCGTTTCAATGTGACCTGTATCATCGGATGGCGGCGCGACGCATTCAGTGACAGGTCAGGACGCACGGAAATAGGATTTCGCTTACACTGACACTAGATCTGGAGAACCTGATATGGATGTAAGGGAGCTCATATTGTGATAGGAAGTCAATGGAGTCTGCATGATGTACGGGCGAAGGAGGGATTTGAATAAGAAGACAACTCGATGACAACTTCTAAAACACAATTTAACTTTCATACAACTTTTGCTATCTCTACATTCTGTCACTTCTTTTCCAGGATTTAATATTGAAAGACAAACTGTGAAAGCACCAGAAAATTTTATCTGTGGTTTTCACAGATTAAAGCCCAAAAACTGAGGCTTTTTTCCCAGCTCTTACTTTCATAATTGTGTCCGTTCTGACTGTGAGTTGAAATAACTTTGCACTCTCCACCTCCGTTTTTACAATTTAGGCAAACTGCATACACGAGGGCAGGCAGTGCGAGCCTGGAAAGGCTTTTAATATTACCTAATTTAGTGCTTTTTGACTATTACTCATCCCCAAAGCCTCTTCATTATGACGGTATAACAGAATTTCCATTTTAGCTTTCTGACTTATTGTTACAGGATCGTGTTTTTCGGTGTTTCATTTCCTGCAATGCACCAAAAACCAAGCTCTGAGTCGTCTCTGTGAAGTGCATTTCTAGTCTCTTCAGGTTTGCTGGAAAGTATTGACAGTATTGGCGGCGCTCGGCTGGAAGGCACAGGTGAAAAATCACATCATCCAAGGGTGTGCTTTTTAAAAAGTTGAATCAACTGGACAGATTTTCTAAAACATGTATTCAAGCAGAGTGGTGTGATGCCTCCTACGAAATATGACCTATCTGAGAAACTAAGGCTTCCTGACACGACGAAAAGACACTCAATCAGTCCAGAACATAACGACACGACTTCAAAGATGAAGCTTTTTTTTCCCTCCAATCGTCTGACATCTAGTTAGTTTGTTTGAGTCCTCAGCGAGGCAGCGGTATCTTTTCAAACAGGAGTTGAATTCAGAACGCTGTCCTTGTGTCTTATCAAATGCAGGAGCACGTTCTTTCACATCAGGTTGGTTACAGGGGAGTGGGGGGGGGGGGGCATGCAGTTATCCTTGCCCACAGACAAAACAGTCCTGAGCTTTCACAGTATGTTTTATAGCCGGAGATAAATGTGTTCTGTAGACGTGGAGGTGGAAACCGCTCAGAAATAAATGCACTCCTCTGTTTTTTTCGTTGTTTCTTCCTCTCACGCAGATGACTTTTAAAGCAGAATGTTTGGACCTTAATGGCATGCTGTGCTCCGGCTAATTCAGGACTCTAATTGAATGATTTGGAACTGACTTTAGGCCATTTCAGCTGTTTGACCCTGCTGTTTGCCTTTTAATTTAGTTTGCTTCCTATCTCTGCTGCCTGCCTGACTGTCTTTATTTGTGTTTGTTCCACTCTTTAGGAGGATCTGTTTTTGTATTCTTAAAGACATCTCTCTCTCTCTCTCTCTCTCTCTCTCTCTCTCTCTGTCTTGGCTTGTCATTATTCCCCTGATGTTTTCACGAAAAATGTCCTCTTCATGTTTCTTATTAGACGACCAAACAACAAAAATAATCCCTCAAACCATCTTTTCTCAGCTGATCGGGCGAGGCAGATACGGCGCCGTGTACTGCGGCTCTCTGGACGAGCGGCCCGTGGCGGTGAAGGTGTTCACCGCGGCCAACCGTCAGAACTTCCTCAACGAATGCTCCATCTACCGGCTACCGCTGCTGGAGCATGACAATATCGCACGGTTTGTGGCGGCGGACGAGCGAACAGGCCCAGAGGGGCGCACGGAGTACCTGCTGGTCATGGACTACTACCCACATGTGAGTAGAGAAGGAGGAGGAGGAGGGGTGTATGTAGAAGGTGTTTAACATACAGAGTGAGGAGTTTGAGGAGGAAAATCCACCAATCCCTGAGTTCTGCGTCCTTTTATGAACACATATAGTTTAATAAACATCGACCTTCATCAAACGTAGAGCGACTAATGTATGTGTCTGTTGAACATCAGTATCTGCCGTTATTCTTGTTGACACATCAGTCCATCAGCCGGTAATGTACCATGCCCCAACGTCGTTAGCTGATCTTCATCTCTATCTTATAGTCTTATCTTTATCTTCATCACATCAATTTTGAGCTGCCAAGCAAGCATTCTTCACTCCTGATTGAGAGAGGAGGGTTTTTACAGGACGTCGCGTGACGGGCAAACCTGATTTGTTTTAAGAAAATGTCGGCCGTGTGGGAAGATCTGAGAGAGATCAGTGAGATGTAGTTAGTGAGACGTGTTCCAGTTACATTTCTAAAGGCAGATAGAGAGAAGGAAAAAAGGAGTGAGGACTGTAACTGTTCAAATACATCAAACCGTATAGGTTGTTTGAAAACCAGACGCAAAGAATTATAAAGAAGGAGGATTTGAAGCTCTAGCTTACAGTGCTACCTCATAAAAACTAACCATGGCTGTCAATGAGTGGCTGCTACCTCTCCTCTCTCTTTATCTATCTACAACCGATCAAAAAGTGACCACATCTTGTAAGCAATCAGCACTGTCCTCCTCCATCTTCTTATTTGAAGGACATGTTGGATCAGTATCAGCACAGCTCCAGTCCAGCTGTAGGATAGTGGACAGTTAACAGGGAAGCGGATACCACAGTGATCAAATCACAAACGTCAAAACTGGATTACATGCTGCTTCTTTCTTGAATGCCTCGTACATGTGATGGTAATTTAAAAGTAGTGCAGGAGTCTGCCTCAGTGAAATGTATTATATGGAGAGGTTATTATACCGTGAATATGAGACGGGAGTGTCTGTTATCTCTCAGATCTTAATGTTGACTCTTCAAGAACTTTACCTTGTCTTAAATTTAAGCTAATTACCGTCTAATCTTTCCAGCACTTGAACTTGAATCATAGAGTCTCCCTCTGCTCAAGAGGACGGGTGTGTTTGCTGAGGCTTTAGAGGATTTGGTCCCATTCCCCTACTTAAGTGTGGATCCTAAGGGGTAGTTCGGGGTATAGTCATCTTAAAATGAAAGTATAATCCTTTCACCTTCTCGCAGACAATCGAACGTGCAGCTGATGCAGCAGAAGAAAACTTTGACACTGCAGCTGAAGGTTCCCCTCGAGGAACTCCGCGGTATCAAAGAGATCGCTCCTAAAAAAACGACGTCAGCGCCGTAATTTCACGTCAGCTGACATCCAGTGAACGCAGCTCACTGTGCATCACAACCATTAATCTAATACACGTTGGGATGGAAACACGGTTCAAGCCAGGACAGGGAAGTGAAATGCATTATGCATTCAAGTAAATGATAATATCATTTATTCAAAATGAACAGTTCTAATGCAATTGCTGTTGGTAGCGGATGCGTCAATTGCTTCATGATTGATTCTGATGGGAACATTAAGAGTTGGTGTGTGTGTGTGTTTCTGTGTGTTTGGTCTGGCCGGTAATGGATTATGAAGGTTGATGGAGATAATTGGGGAAGGAAATTAATAATAAGAATCCTAATTGCCGGTAAACAAATGAGTGGAGTCACTGATTTTCTTCACAGGGCTTCTTTATTTGAACGCTACATTTTAAAGCAGAGCTGCACAGCGCTGCAGAAGCGCATAATAACTCCAGGATACTTGAAGGCGTTTATGAGGTGGTGATAAAATATTCTGTAAGTCAGTTTTATTGTGAAGCTCTGGCCCTTCTGCGGGGAGGTCAAAGCACAAAGTCAGCCTTGTTTAAAGCCCCGAGTTATAAATGTGAGGATCTTCTTCCTGCAATACGTCCTTCCTGACCTTTTGTGGGGGGTTTTATAAACGGTGAATGTGCCGTGGAATTACATTTTTCTAAAACTCCGATTGGATTAAGTGAGTGGATGTGTTTGATTTTGAACACAGTATTCAGAAAGGATGAGTAGCTCTCGGTGTAATTGGCTTTTCATGAGATAGCTCGCTCAATCAACACGGATGGTATGGAAAAGAAATTAGGTTATGGAAGTTTTTTTTTAGGATTACCAATTTCTTTACTTATCACAAAACTATAATGTGATTATTCCCCAAGGGTATCCTGGTAATGACGGGAGCCTGATATGAAAGTATGAATACAGAACGGCTGAGGCGTAGAGAACGGTGTTCTTCTTTCAGTAAAATACAGAGAGCAGAATGACCAGGGGGCTGCGAGATGAGCTGCAACTAAATACTGTAAATGACATAATGGTGCCGTTGTTGAGCTGCCAATGTCTTCATCTAAATATGATAACAGGATATGTCTCTTAATGTTCAGGGCTAGTTAATCTATCTATATTCATTAACTGTTTGCATCTTGTCAAGTCTTGAAAGTGTTCCTCCTCCTCTACTATCTTTCCCTTTTACTTCCCTCCTCTGACTGTTTTCTTCCCTCTCTCTCCCCCCCTCCCTCCTTTCTCCTCAGGGCTCTTTAAATCGCTACCTGAGCGGCCAGACCAACGACTGGGTCAGCAGCTGTCGGCTCGCTCACTCCGTCACCCGCGGCCTGGCATACCTGCACACTGAGCTCTTTAAAGGAGGTGAGCTTCAGGGCACACAGACACACACACACCCTCTCACGGCTAATTACATAACTGCTCACAGTTTACCGAGGCTCAACTTCCAAGGCTGCTGCCTCCATCTGTTTCCGAGACGCAAACACGTTCAGTGAATCGTGGTAGAAAAACAGGAAGCTGAGTGAGAAGCCAAGTTAGTTGATATTATTAACATTCGGATGGTGTGTGTGTGTGCGTGTGTGTGTTTTGAGGCTTCAGATGACCTGCACACTGCAGCTCCACGTGGGTCTGTTTGGCTCGGAGCGTTTTGCATCCCTGCATTTTGACACACGTACGCACACAGCGTGCACGCCCAGCCACGAGTATTTATAGACTGGCCTCTAGCTAGCCTCAGAGAGTGAAAAAAAACAGAGAGGGACAAAGTCAGGGGGGGAGGAGGGAAGGCAGAGTAGAGATAGGGATTCAGATGACATGTGACTATCCCTGTGGCTCTATAAAATCAGTCTTTGGAGGCCGATGTGACAGCCTCAGCCTCAGCCTCAGCCTCAGCCTCAGCGGTTGTGCTCGTTTCTCTGTATCAGCACAGATACACATCAAACAAGCTCAGAAGTTCACTCGCAGGAAAAGAATAGAAGTTTTCTGTTCCGTGCGACACGTGATAAACACAAGCGGGGGGGGGGGGGTGTTTTTCTCCCTTCTGAAAGCCTGAAGTGATGGGCAGAGCGTGGAAGTGACAGAAGAGAAAGAGAGGGCAGTGTACAGCCTCTAACAGCAAAGTCTCTCAGGCTTTGATAGAGTCGCCATCCTCCCCCACTTCTCCCGCACATCAACAACAAGGAGCAGATATCTGTGGTGGCTGCCACAACTTCCTGCTTCCCTCTGCTTCACTGCGCCCTCTGCTGGACTGTATCATACTGCAGGAGAGAGGCTCTTCTGATATGGTCTTAATCCCATTGTTGTAGATTAGATTAGAGGGTTTAGCTGTCTGTTGACAGTGCAGCTTGCTCTGGTGAACAAAGAGTAATGAGGGGGAATGGCGAGCTATATGAAGGGATTTTCTGGATGTTATCACTCATTAGCAAACGCCACAAAAAGTGTGTGAGTACATTGTATCTGGAGGCAGGGCATTTTGGGAGTGCTGTGAGGGCTTACATTTTTAATGAAAGGTAAATTAGCCTGAATGTTTTATCTGGTGTCTTCCTCTGATCCCCTTTTTTTGTCTCCTCTCCTCTCCTCACAGACTTGTACAAGCCCGCAGTTTCCCACAGGGACCTGAACAGCCGGAACGTTCTCGTCAAGCCCGACGGCACGTGTGTCATCATCGATTTCGGCCTGTCCATGAAGCTGACAGGAAACAGGCCGGCGCGTCACGGGGAGGAGGAAAACGCTGCCATAAGTGAGGTCAGTTCTCAAGCGGGAGCTGAGTTGATGTTGAATTTAAGTCTCTGAAAAATAATAAATGTGCAAATATGATCTTAAACGTGGATTAAAACGACACTCACATGCCTTCTTTAATTTGTTCCATCTGCAGAATGTTGTGCAATCAGATTATTTTAAGCATGATTAACATACCGTGACATTAAAATGACCAGAATCCAGTTTGTTGTCAAACAGTTGCTGCTCCAGATTAAAGCTGCAGTTAGTTTTTCTCACAACAGATTAATCTGTTTCCTAATTTGCATGTTCACCTCGGCAGAGTGGAACTAAAATCACACACTGAATGAGAGAGCAGGTGTTGTTTGAATTTACAGCACAGCATGAGATGATATTAGACATTAAAATGCTGTTATATCTTGGATCTATTGCTTTTAAAGCTTTGAAACGATTGCTTCCTTATGTCTGTATTTTGTCGACCGAAGCCAAATGTGTCCACGTGACAGGCACCGCTCCTCTTCTCTGCTTATTTTTCACCCTTTAGTTGTTGCACTGAAATTCCACACCCTGAACTGAACCCATGCTGCACACACTTTGAGCTTTTGTTTACTCACTGTGTAGGGTTCTATTTGTTGTTGTACTCTCTGGTGTTTAACAGCAAAATGTGCGTTGGTTTGAGAGTCAGCTTCTGTACTTTTACCCATAAGTCCTGCTGGATTTCTGCAACAATTTTCATATCTGTTTTCTATTTTTTTAATCTATCTACTTGCAAAACCAGTCATAGATTGTTACCCCTGAATAAATCCTTGGTGAAACAATGCTGTTATATCTGTTATCATAAAGAACCCCCTCCAATGCAAAGCTCTTATCTGATGTCCTCACCATGCAGGAAAAGATAAGCTAGCAGAGAACATTTTTCTGTGGAAATGCAATGTCTAACTTTAGAACCTAATTCTTCACTGTCTATTTTTATCACCATGCTTTCTTCCTCATCTCACCTCATCTCACACACCTGCCTCGCCTTGGTTTCCAGGTGGGGACCATCCGGTACATGGCTCCGGAGGTGCTGGAGGGTGCGGTGAACTTGAGGGACTGCGAGTCGGCGCTGAAGCAGGTTGATATGTACGCGCTGGGCTTGATCTACTGGGAGACCTTCATGAGGTGTACCGACCTTTTCCCTGGTGAGACACAGACAGGAGAAATTTGTTGTTTGATGTGATTTATAAATGTTTGCAGCGTTATTTTAAAATGCACCAGGAATATCTGAAAAACGAGAGTCCCTCTTTTTCTATACACCACTAAGGAATGCATTTATCACAGCGTGAAGCGAGGACAGAGATCTGGGCTTTATTATTAAGCACATTCATCAGCTTAATTGCTATTTCTGCCACATGAAAGATTTCTATATCTCATCCTTCCTCTTCCTGTCCTACCTCCAGGAGAGTCTGCGCCAGAATACCAGATGGCCTTTCAGGCGGAGGCAGGGAACCACCCAACGTTTGAGGACATGCAGGTCCTCGTATCCAGGGAGAAGCAACGGCCCAAATTCCCCGAGGCCTGGAAAGAGAACAGTTTGGTACGTTTGTTTGTGTCACAACGGAGCCAGAAATCAAATTAAAACTCTGTACTAAGCAGGTTAACAATTCCAGGAGATTGTGAAATATGTCACTGGAACTGCAGTACATTTCAATTATTGGAGATTGCTATCTTTCTAATTGGAAAAACTTGTACAAGAATCTTTAATATCGCCAGGATGTTTCCTGCTGGGGGGAAATGGTTTCAGTCAGCATGCCAGGAAGAAGCAACAGCGCATGTTACAGGATGTATAAAAGTAGATATCACTTCTGTTTACTGCTGCAGGTTATACAATAAGTCTGTGGCACTGCCAGTCTTTTTGGCATATTAATAAATAATTCATATCACCAATCTGTTTGTGTCGGGCTTTAAGTAGTCTAGCCCAATTTAGGATTGTTTCATCTCCTCTGCAGACGAAGTGGAGCGCTCCAAATAACAGTCTGTGGATGTTATCTGGTGATTCAGATTAGAAAAACTTCTTTTAGAAGACTTATTACTGCAGAGAGCAACGGACAGAACAGATTTATTAACATTCAAGTATATTAAATTAATTATTTTGTCATATTTGTGAATTGGATCCAAAGATTCGATGTTGGTCAGCCTCTAAATGTAGCTGTCTGGCCACCTCAAGGTGCTTTAATACATCTTTACACACAGCAGATCCTTGTTCGTCTGTTTGCTTAAACAATCCTCTCACACTCACATGGGATCTAGATGTTTGTCCAGACTTGTAATTGCGTTCTGACTCAGAGCATCGGGACTAAATCCAACAAATGTTTGCATTGCTCTCAGTGTTCGTATTGTTTTCACTGCTCTTATAGTCCATAACAAACGTGTCTCCAACAGGCGGTCCGCTCCCTGAAAGAGACGATGGAGGACTGTTGGGACCAGGACGCAGAGGCCCGCCTCACAGCGCAATGTGCCGAGGAGCGACTGGCAGAGCTGCTCCTCATATGGGACCGCTCCAAGTCTGTGAGCCCGACACTGAACCCCATGTCAACGACGTTGCACAACGAGAGGTACGCATGAACACAAGCCTGATTCTGAAATGAAGACTTTGATGCTTGTTTCAGAAATTCTCAAACAATTCTTTCAATGTTTTCTAGAAACCGTATGACGCCGAAGTCTGGCCCGTACGCAGACCATCCCTCCACCTACATTGAAGAGCACGAGGGTGTAGCAAAGAATACACAGGCTGACACCACCGGCTCAGTGAGCGGTCGGGCTGGAGGCGGGACTGGAGAGAGGAACAGGAACTCCATCAACCAGGAGCGCCAGCAACAAGCCAACGCCCGCCTCCCCAGCCCAGAGGGCAGCAGCACCAGCATGGGCATGAGAGGCAGCCCCTCAGCCTCCACCACAACCACTACTATTATCTCTGATTCTGAGGGTCCTATCGTGGTCGCCACAGTCCCAGTCTGCCTCCATCTGACCCAGGAAGATCTGGAAACCACCAAGCTCGACCCGAAAGAGGTGGACAAGAACCTGAAGGAGAGCTCAGATGAGAATCTGATGGAGCACTCGCAGAAGCAATTCTGCTCTCCAGACCCGCTGAGTCCCGGCAGCTCCAGCCTTCTTTACCCTCTCATCAAGATGGCTACTGAGGCTACAGGGGCGTCAGACCCTGCAGCCGCTATGCCCACCACCATCTTCCCACTGCCTAAGCAGCAGAACCTGCCCAAGAGGCCGTCCAGTCTGCCCCTGCGCAACAAGCCCCCCAAGAAGGAGTCTTCATCGACTTCTCTCAGGTTCAAGTTTGGACGCTCGGGGAAGTCTAACCTGCGGCAGGTGGAGGGACAAAAGATGAACATTGGTGCGGGGGCAGGCACAAACACAGCTGTGGAGGCTCACCGGGCCAACGGCACAAACAACACACCCATTCTACGAGACACGCATGTCAACGGCAGCATTAACAGCGCTGTTAATGGTCACGCCGGAGCCGGGATCTCTTCCATGGCATCCGGAGGAGCGACAGGGTTCGGGGGATCCAGCATAACTCAGAACGGATCTGGAGCCCTGAGGTCAGACGACAGTCGCCTGAGTCTCGGCGTCATCACAGCCAGCCCAGACGAACACGAGCCGCTCCTGAGCCGCGAGCGAGAACAGCCAGATCCCAGAGACACGTCCGCAAGTGTCGCAGCGCTCCGCTCAGCCAGGCCCAACACTAACAACAACAACAGCAACACAGGCCACGGCAAGGGGGACGGGGAGAGCGGGGGAGAGAGTGACGGAGGAGAGGAGGAGGGGAGCGGGGAGGGAGGAAGCAGGGAAACAACAGTGCCTCTAGGGGAAAGCTCTGGGGCGGGATCTGGCAGCGCGGATCCTCAGGGGGACGCTCCGGTCACCATGAGAGGGGAGGCCCTACTCAGGCAGCCCAGAGCTCGCCGGCCTGAGAGACCCAACTCTCTGGACCTGTCCTTCACTACACAGGACCTGGCCTCATTCGGTGATTTTATACACTGACACTTCACACAAGAGTAGTTGGCAACAAGATCACCTAAAATTAAACTTGTAGCCTCAGAGGTTTTTTGTGCACAAACTCCATACATCAGCATCAGTTCACAGGAGGGGGTTAGACCGTTGATGTATTATTGAGACGGCACCACTCACAGTATTTCAACAGAACTTCCCCTGCAGCCATTAAATGTTTCTTCTGGACCACCATTAATAATACAAATCTGTAAAACTGTTAACAGGACTTTTCAAACTTGAAAAGATCGACTCTTGAATTTTTGATGAAGGTTTTAGATTTGTCAAACTTTCCGAGAGTTATTTTAAAAGCAGAATTTTAATCTACAGTCTCGGCCGGAATAAACAACGAGGCATTTTCAGAGGGCTGCATATCCTGGAATGAACCTAGCATGTGTTAGCTTCATTTTTTGGCGTATGAGGAAACAGCTCGGGACGGTCTAATGAAATCATATTGGTTGCATTATGGGAAATGTAGGATCCAGCATGCTTTGGATGCACGAAAGTTTGGATATCAAGGCCACCCCCAGACTTTATTAGTGTGATGCGTAATTGCGGGAGTGTCCTGTTCCCCCAGGATACTGATCCTCGTTCCTTCCTGTTTTCCAGGCGAGGGCTTGGTGCAGCCGGACGGCGCCTTCGGAACGGGAGAGAAAATCAAGAAGCGAGTCAAAACGCCGTACTCCCTGAAGAAGTGGCGACCCACCACATGGGTCATCTCCACGGACAGCAGGGGCCCGGAGGTCAACAACAACGGCTCCTCCCGCGGCCAGGGTCACAGTCAGAACCGGCCCAAGTCCAGTTCTGCCATCTTCCTGCGGGGGGGCAGCTTGGCCAGCGAGCCGAGCGACACGCACGTTTGAACTCGGAGCCTCTTGAGACTGGAAAAAAAAAGAAGAGAAAACAATCGCGTTTTGTTTCTGTCTATCGAGCTCTCTGCTCTGAATCAGCAAGAGGAAGCTATGGAGTGTCTTGTGAACAAACAGTGGAGTCTGATCGTGTACAGTAATTAGATCTGTCTCGCTCCTGTGTGTCTTTCTGATGATGGCATTGCTTTAAATGGAATCCAGCTATGCAGCATTTTCATCCGCTTCTGTTTCCACCTTTTATTAATCTCTGTGTCGGTTCGTTTCACGTTTCATCCTCATGAGCATAGCAATCTTTTTTTACATGGATTTCTTTATTTTCCCTATGTTGCACTTTGACGAATAAAATCAGTGTTTAGAAGTCCTGTCTGATGCGACCACGAGAAGTGGTCTCTAAACTTAAAAAGGCGATGAAAAACAATCAACACTTTGCTGTATCAAGCAACGTCCAATTGAATATTCTCTGTAAAAGAATTGACGGTCTTAAAAGACAGAACAAACTACTTTTTTATTTCCTTGATTTGTATGCAATACCTTATTTTGTCTTTTGACCATGTATCCATTTTTGTATCATAATTTTTAATTGTGCAATAGGATGTAGCTTTTAGACGCTTTCAATGTTTTTATTGCTTCCATTACTTTGTTCCATGTTTTAATCCTGTCATTATTTTGATATGTTAATCTCTGTTGCACTTATGAATCGTCACAATCGTTTTGTAAACAATCCACCGTTCACTATCACGCCCCGGCTCAAGAGGAGAAAATGGGCGACAATCCTCCACTCTTTCCTTCTTCTCTGGACTATTTTGTCGGGGCGCACAAACACTAACAATCAATCCCAGCTGACTGGAAAAAAAGTGGGTCTTTGTGGAACTCCTCTGCTTGCACAATTATACCAGGAGAGGCTCAAACTCTGGGGTCTTTTCACACTACAATCACCATAATCTAATCTACGGAGGGATCTGTTACAGTGGCAGACGCAATCACTGTACCACTATCACCTGACCTCACTGTGGACTGTGTTTATAGCTGTCTCTATGTGACTGAATGATCAGAAACACTGTAGAAAGCCCAGATTCTGCTCTTTGAACTCAGAAACTAGTCTAAAAAAAAAGAAAAAAAAGAACCAAACCCTTCTGAAGCACGCTGGATATTATTTCTGCTTCTCGTCTCACCCCTTGATGTTCAAATGACTGATTCAGTGTGTGTGAGTGTGAGAGAAAGAGAGAGGGACAGTGCGCACGATGTGTTGTGTTTCTTTATGTCAGCAAGCATTAGCATTGTTGGGGCCTAGCGCTGTACAGGCGTGCTGAAATGTCATTGTACTCATTCTGTATTTTCAGCGCTGCTTCAGGGCATATGAAAAGATCTCATTTATGTTTTTGTAACCTGTAATTTGTATGAAAAAAAAGCATATGTATGTGTATTGCATTGATATTTGCATCATTTTTATGGAATTCTGTTTTGCATTCAATGGACATGGCCTTTTATTCCATTGCTATGCGTCTGCTCGGTACAGTTTCTGTAAACATTTTCGAGTCAATATGGAAGAAAAAATTCTCAATAAATGTATGAAATGATAATTATAAATTGCTATATCTGTTAAGGGCGTGTCCTATGGGTTTACAGACGTCACCTGTCTGTTTCTGAAGGCCGTTTTGAGGCCAATCGGCGGCGGCCATATTGCTTCTGTCGAGAGATTGTGACATAAAGAGGCGGGCTTTGAGCCTCCGAGCCAACAGCTACAGTGTTCCCGCCTGTCAATCAAGTCAGCTGTGCCTCTCATATGAAGACTAGTAATCTCAATATCTTTGAAATTGCTGTGTTATAATAAAATTCACCGCCCTCACGGTGTGGCGATCAAGAAATGAGCTATCCAGACTACACGCCAGCCTCAAGCGGATCCTTGATGAACTGCAGTTTTTAACACTTCTGCATTGGACTCATATTTTTAGACCAGAGGTTGCCGCTTGGTAAAAACTTACCTGAATCCATCCTAAAGTAGCATAGCCTGCCTCCTCTGAGCTGTTGCCAGTTGAATCTGTAAAAAGGAGACACACCTGTGATTTTAAAGACTGACTGTTTGGGGTAATGGCATTAAATGTTTAAAAAAATGCTGCACTATTCCTTTAAATAACACCCTTTGAAGCTTTGTACTTCCGGGTTCGTTTAATATAACTTGTTTTAATATTTTTAGACTATTCAAAGTAGTGAGGAAGTGTAAAGAAGGTCACATTTAATATATTTGTCCAAAAAAAAGGTACCACTTCATCTTTAGGTGCCATTTTGACTACGGAAGCCGCAGAGGACGGCGGTAGAACGACGAAACATTTTTGTTTTCAGTTTTAAAGCGATTCAAATATGTTCAAAACAGACTAAATATGTATTCTCACCTGTCAAGTATCCTTTAGGTCTTCAAACTCGTCGTTAGTTGCCAAATTTGGACACAAGAGGGAGACAGTTCGTCCCCACCACTTGTTTACCTCACTTCTCCCCTCCTTCGTCTGCTCCACGCGCCCTAGCAACTGCAGCATCAGCACGAGTCGCGCAGCGGTGGTACGCTACGTCACAGCTCTGTCTGAGCTGCGTCAAGAGAGCGAGAGGAAAGAAGAGCGGCACCGGAAGTGAAGGAACTCGCCTTCAAAATAAAATAAAGTAATGCGGTTTGACCTTCGTGTTACTCGAGGACTGATTAAATGCCAATTAGGGGTCTCAAATTAAAAAAAATGAATTGCAACTAATGCAACCATAAAAAGCATAAAAGAATCAGCTTGAGTTCGTCATTACTTGTATATGAATTATTTTTATGAGTGGTTTGTATCACTTATTCAAGCAGAAAATCGGAATTGACACTTAAACTATGCCCAAACAACTTTGATCAAAATATTAGGATATTTTTGATACTTCATGAAACTGTCATCCATCCTGATTTATCAAATCAAATCAAATCAAGCCTTATTGTCATTTTGTTTATACCAGTGTAAAAACCAAAACAAAAGAGTGATATAGTGATACAAAAATATGTCAGTACAAAGACAGTATATAAATATATATTCAAATATATGTCAGAAACACACACTCATCCATCAGAAACTTAAAGTGCAGTAGGCAGTATAATAAATATGCAGCAGTGTATTTATGCTAATTTAACAGTTCAATAGTCTGATAGCAGAGGTAGGCTTATGTACAATTCTAATATCTGGCCCAAAATGTATGTAGCAGTAATTGAATTTAACACTTTAATGTAAGGCGATGTGACACTGAAGCCATAATATATAAATGAATCGTTTTTAAAACTAATTTTGAGCAAGGTTTTGATTTATAGCTTGAATTTAAAGCCCCTATCCATAGGTCTCCACGTAATAACAAATTACTCTGAAAGGAACAACCGGAAGTGTGATAGTCTAATCCATCGCTTTTCACACTGGTCCTTCTCCCGTCGTGTCAACCGAGGCTAGCTCAGCATCACCGCCTTCTTCTTTCTCTCCCTCCTGGTTTTTCTGTCCTTCTGTTCTATCTTTTCCGTGGTTTTCCCGTCACCGTGATTCTACACCGGGTGCACGAGGCAGATCCCTCTTCTCAGACCCAGTTTTTCCCCGATCAGAAAGCGTTTCTTTGGATGCTGCTTCCACCGTCGTGCCGCATCAGCCGGGAGAGAAAAACATCCATCCACGACGACGAGGAGGCAGGGTGCGAATACAGCAACGCCCATTTTGACACCTACTGTACCTCCACGGTGCCAACGAAGATATTCGAGCATCTCTATGTCTGCTTTTATACAATCTGAGAGGACTCTCTTCAGCTGCAGCCTGCTCTGCCTGTTTGCACCGCCTGTTTAGCATCCTCCAGCAGCAGAGGCAGATATCAACAGGGGCTGGGGGGCCCCTCTGCATGCAGCGCACCTAGATCCCATTCCTGCAGGTGAGCGTGTTCTTCCTCCTGCAAACATCCATTCTACCTTTACACCATCAGCATGTGTGATACTTGATGCATTTCATCATGGAGGGTATTGTGATGATGATGATGATGTGTGGGGAGGGGGATGCATGCTTTCCTTGCAGTAAACAAAATTGACCTGCATTGTACTACACACACAAATGCATGCAGATTTAACATAGAGTTTCATATTTATACTCAAATTAAAACTTAATGTGCATTAAATTGGGTGTATTAAGCTAAAAAATGTGCATTTGATGCATTATTTTAGCTTGAATTGAACATTTTTTATGCAATACTCAAGAGTATTCAACATTAGTGAACATTTTTTAATCTAAGTATGGGGATGAAAGTGTTTTAGTTGCATAATTTTTTGTTATATTGCATTAAAAACACAGATAGAAGTTGTGCAGTTGCAGTTGTGTAATTGGGCCTCTTAGAAAAGCAAAAATTAGGAAAATAGAGTCAACTTTGACTTCTAAAATGTGCATTTATGCTAAGTTTGTCAGTCCACCTGCATATTTGTTACATATACAGACTATTTCAGGAGTTCTGACTGTTAAATGCACCAAACTAATGTTTTGGAGGCAAAAAATTGGGTCATTTTTCCTCATTTTTTTCTACATTTATCCACTATAAAATATGTGGAAAAATACTACAATATAAATCCTGTGTGTGTTTGTTTTGGTGCAAGCTGGGTGTCCCACTTTTTGCTCATCAATCAATAAACTCTGTCCTGATTTATCAGCCTTTCTGGTTCAAAGTCACATCAGATTCTCATCAGTGCAGGCACTTTAAAAAGCTTGACATTAGTCCTTTAATTCGAAGATTGCTATAAGTGACGTGTAGGAAAAGCATTAGTCTCATTATTGTGAATTGAATTATACATGACATCATGCTGAGCTGCTTTACCGGTACTACTATTAGTGTTACTACTACTGCTGCTGCTGCTGCTGCCAGCCTGGAGAGCATCATCGTGGGCGCTGGTTTGAGACAGGAAGAGCAGCAGTCAAAATAAAGAAGCGTTTGGAAGTAGACTGCTGCTGCTCAAACCCGTTGACTCACACACACACAGAGATGAACACAGACGAACACATGCACAGGCACGGCTGTGTGAAGATCAGTCGGCCCCCGTTCCCTAGCAACAGCAATGTGCGCTGGTCAAGGCTCCTGCCAAATTTAGCTCCTGGGCCTGTGCTGCCAATCAACCCTGTGTGTGTGTGTGTGTTCCTATGTGTGGATGCACGCTGCATGCACACAGGTGAGGGGGGATTTTTGAGGTTCCTCTGGGAGCAGACGTGCTAAAATATGAATGTGTCCTCCCTGCAGGCGTGAGGGTTGATTCTTTTGTTATTGTGAGCGTGTGAGGCTGCAGGAAAACACTGATGTACATGATGTCGCTTTATGACTCTCAAAATCACTAACAACTTCAAATTAGGAGTCATCATAAACAGATGAATGTCACAGGAGATGCTGATCCTGCAGATTGCTGCACAAAAACAGTAAATGCATGATGCATATTTGATGCATATGCACGTTCAAAATTTAAAAATCTTAATTTGTATTTCCCTGCTTACAGTAGAGCAATACAATGCAATATACTGTATCATAAAGCTTCCATCATGATGCATATCATTGCTACAGATTTGAGAACTGTGCTGCATTCATGCTCTGCTGTGCAAACTGGTGATAACAATCAGAATGTTAGGAAGCTGCATCACGCAGATTAAAGGAGTTTCATTTCATGTGTGTAAGTGTGTTCTCTTCAACATTATTAATTGATCATTTTTGGCTCATAATGCTGAAAGAAAACACTCAAAGAATGTTCAATTGAGCATTCTTCATTTCATGCACTTGATCTTTCTGACCTGCAGCCACAAACCTGGATGTAAGGGCCCATGGGTGCCCGTGCGCCCATGCAAAACCGGCTCCCACAGCCTTGAATCAGGGTCAGTCAGGCAGAAGCGAGCACCTGCCCTCAGTGCCCCCTCCCTGCTGTACTTAAGCTGTTTTAATACCATTAACCAGGGGGGCCTGTGAGAGACGTAGAGGAGGGGCATATCCGCTCTCCCCAGCACAGGACAGATTAACATCAATCCGGGGAGCACACACACACACACACACACACAAGCATAGACACTAACACACACACACACACACCCGAGACAGACAGAGCAAGCTTATCCTGCAGGCCAGCTGTGTCTGTTGATTTGTTGATTTGTTTACCATGTGTTGACAAATAACTTGTTTGCCTCCTCAGACTGCGTCAGTGGCCTTAACCTCCCACGTCTCTCAGTGGTTAGCGCCCCCTCTCCTTCCGCGCACCGTTCCTCCCCCCCCCCCCCCCCCCCCCCTGCGAGCGCCCCGGCTCCTCATTCTCCTCGCCGCCTCTCGCCATCGCGTCCAGCTGTGGCCCTCGCAGGGCGCGCTCGCTGGCTCCCACCTGACGGGTCCCTGGCCTCAGGACGACAGCCAGCACCGACACGTTCCCTACATGAGGGACAAAGCCACGCAGGTGAGTGCAAACTGAGCGTGTGTGTGGTGGGATGTTTGAGTGGGAATATGTTTAACCAGGTTCTTCTAAGATGTTTGTGTGTTTACAAGCAATGCAAGGGCATTAAGAGGGATTGCAGACGGTTGCATCATCGCGCCGTGTTGCCTTAAACCATCACTCTCAGACTGACTTTGAAGCACACATGACAAACTGCAGAGTGTTTCTTTAAAAGCATCCCGGTCCAGATATGAAACAGGTCAGACTTGTGTTTTTAAACAGCCTCAGGAGGTGTTTTTGCTCCTTTAAAGGGGACATATCCGAGCACACACACACATATTGTTGCTGTTGTGGTGTATTATGGGTAGTCTGATGCTTGTTACAGTGCTTGTTGAAGCCTCCTGAAGGACAATCTAGTAAAAGTTCAGAGAGTGGAGGGGATGTTTTTTTGAAGGTGTAAAGAGTTAAAAACATCCAATATGTCAAAGAATATCTGAAATGCTGCTCCAGAAGAGAGAAAAGGCAGCAATACCCTTTATTTTTTGTTGTTTTTATGGTGCTAAGTTTGATATGTAGCTCTAAAGTGTGTGTGCATGTGTGTGTTACAGACCCCCAGGGCCTGGGCAGATGAGAGGAGGAGGGGCTCTCACAAACGCTCGGCCTCCTGTGGGAGCACCGACCAGCTCAAGGAGGTCAGAGAACCGCCTCCTGCGTCCTCAAAATAAACACAGCGACATCTTGTTTCTGCACGTTTCTGAAAGTTGATTAAAATGTCAGTTGGTCTGCTTTTGTCCCCAGATTGCCAAATTGCGTCAGCAGCTTCAGCGCAGCAAACGCAGCAGCCGCCATCGGAGGGACAAGGAGCGCAAGTCCCCGTTCAATGGCAGCCACACCATCATACAGTCGCAGGTGAGCCGCTTTAGAGAGAGTGTTTGTATATGTGTGTGTGTGTGTGTGTGTGTGTGTGTGTGTGTGAGAAGAACTAGGTTGGATTTGCTAGGTTTTGAGGACGTCCCACTTTTCCTTCTGTCCCTGTTTGGCTGCGTCTTGTGTGTGTCATGGGAAATGTGATGCAGGGTTTTGACGTCCACTGCTGAATGTGAAGTCAGTTAAATTAGGTTTCTCTCTCTCACACACACACACACACACACACACACACACACACACACACACACACACACTTGAGTTAGTGCCCACTGCTGTCATGTTTCTGTTACGCTCCCTGTGGAGTCTGCTGGAGAGCAGCTGTCCTGCTTTCTGGGCCTCCTCGTGAGACCTAAAGAAAGAAGAGGAGGTTGATGAGCTGGAGCGCTGATACAAAGAGACACCAGACAGCAGGAGCACTCTTAAACGCCTCCAAAACCTGAAAAACTGCATCACTTTGTGTTTGTTTTTATGTTTTTGTTACAGTCGCCCATGCCCAAGACCATCCTGATACCCATCCCTATCTCCAAGTCATCCGCCCCTCGATTCCGTAACAGTGTGGAGGGTCTGAACCAGGAGATTGAACGCATCACGATCCAGGACACTCCTGAGAAGGAGGAGATCATCGTTGTAAGTTACCACAAAATGATTCATGTTTGAGTATTTACTGTGTAAAAAGAAGGATGACAACACAACTTCACAAAGGTGAGCTAGTTTAGGTGGGAAATGTGGACAAAATCTGCACAAGAATGCTTGGAGAGTTGGGAAATACACAAAAATTTGAAGGCTCATTTAGTCGTCAAAGCACCACTACCATGCTAACCATGACAACCCTATTTAACAGTTTCCTCCTTCAGTAAAGTCATTAAAATTCAAGGTTTTAGCAGGATTTACTCACAACCAGTGGTCCGACTTTAAGCCCTCGTGCATCATTGTTATTTTGACCTCATTTTTCTGTGTGTGTGTGTGTGTGTGTGTGTGTGTGCTACAGCCACAGGACGTCCCAGATGGGCACCGTGCACCCCCACCCGTCCCCCCACAGCGCAGCAGCAGCACCCGCAGCATCGACACACAGACTCCCTCCGGGGGCGGCCTGAGCGGTAACCACAGCAACTGCAGCAGCCGCCCCGACTCCATCTCACCCTCCTACCTCACCGTCCTCAACGACATGAGTGGAGGCAGCCCCTACGAGGACAAAGGTGACTGACGAACAGATGCTGCAACACACACGTTTTCTTCTCTTTGAGTCTGACTTGTTGTTGACGCTGAACTCTGACCTCCAGAACTGGGCCCCTGCTCCCCGCTGCCTAAATACGCCGCCTCTCCCAGACCCAACAACAGCTACATGTTCAAGAGGGAACCTCCAGAGGGCTGCGAGAAGGTCAAAGTGTTTGAGGAGTCCATGTGAGGATCACAGTCATGCACTACAGACAATATACACAACTAATAAGCATCAAGCTTGTGCACAATGTGTAGCATTTTGCAGCTTTAGAGGCATTTATTTTTACCAGGAGATGGTGGAGACCAAAAATGGAGCAAAAAGAAAGCTAATATTCTGCCTCTGGTTACAATATGTAAATTAACTTAAAACCAGACTTATCTTTGCTAAATTATGACATACAATTGTTAAGTTTCAGTGTATTAGATGTTTTATATCTTTAAGTTTCATTAATACATGCACTACATTCAATAATACTTACAAGAAAAACATTAAATAGACCCTGTTAGTATCTAACTTGTGCACACTGTGTAGCATTCAGTAGCTAAACAGCCTGGTATATTTCACAGGAGATGGTGGAGACCAAAATTGGAGCTAAAAGAGATTGAAAATTGGACTTCCAGTCACAAGATCTGAAAAAACACATGTCTAAATGAATTGACCTAGCAAAACTACACATATTTTTTCCAAAACAGCACCAAAATAATGCAAATATATCATCAATGATCTTGTATTTGTAAAGGTGCTGTGACAACTTGTATTAGAATATTTATTATAAGAGCTAATTGTGTCCCTGTGTGTGTTTCCAGGCCCAAACCTCTGCAGGAGATCCCTCCCTTCCTCTGTCCCGACCGCAACAAGGTGAACTTCATCCCCAACAGCGGCTCTGCCTTCTGCCTCGTCAGCATCCTCAAGCCCTTACTCCCCGCCCCGGACCTCAATTTCCGCCCCGGGGTGGGCCTCCGGAGCCATTCCCCGTCCCTCGTGCCTCTGTCCACCCAGCCCTGCCTCCTGGAGGAGCCCGAGAGCTTCTGATTGGCGATAAACTCCCCCCTCCACCCTTCAACACCACACCCCCAACCCTCCACAAAATCAGAAAACACTGGAAACAACCCTTCTGCTCCGAAACAAATGCCTTCAGCATGCCAGCTAAGCTCTCTCTGATGTCCTTCTCTTGTTGAAAAAGCGCTTCCCACTGCCTCTCCTCCTCAGACGACTACAACGTGAGAGTCCTGCAGCCCCGCGCGGGGGTCTGCAGCTAACATTTCATCGCTTTTCTTCTACCTTTAGTGCTGGTTATGTTCCTGTTTTTAGGAGGAAAAGGGCGAGAAAAAAAAAAAAGGACAGACTCTTTTTTTCATCGTATTATACCATGGCGCCTTTCCACGGACATATCTCTTTTTCTATCTGTAGTTATTTCTCTTGATATGAAATATGCCTTCCATTGAGAAAAAAAAACAAAACAGGCCGCTTGTTTCTTTGGCGGCCGAGAGTTTGACCACGGAGGCTCATATTGGTGCTGCCAGATTTATCGTAGCAAAACTTGAACGGTCGTGACAAGGAGAAGTTAAAAATGTGCCTGATATTTGAGACCGCTCAGTTTCGCTAAACCGGCGTAGTGCTTGGATCATGTTTGTTCCTTTAGCATGACTCACGTGATGTTGGCACTACAGCGGCTGTAGATACACACAGAAAGGCGGGGACTTATTAAAACCACCTGTGACTAATTCCAGACATCTGTTTTGTACTTTTATCAGACATTTTGAATAAAATCGACTTAAATCTGGTACAAAATGATGCCTTTGTTCCACCGATAGTAGCAGAGAACCAGTCCCCTGCCGGTCTGTGTGTATCTATGGGAAACACAGGCCAGGGCTATGATGTGTGCAGCGTGTTCAACCTATGTCTGCTTGCCCCTCCTTCCCAAGCGCCCGCCTTTTTCGCTCAATTTGTCCTCTTTTTACACCACCTCCATCACAGCCACCCAAACCTTCTGTTCCTCCTTTCTCCAGCTCTCTCTCTCTCTCTCTCTCTCTCTCTCTCTCTCTCTCTCTCTCTCCGTTTCTTCCCCCTCACGGTCACTGTAATGCTCATTTCCCTCTGTCTTGCTCAGTGTTGTTGTAAAATGTGTCCAGAGAGGCCTTGTCCTCACATGACGCGCTTCCTCTGGCTTGCTTGGCCCCCGAGCGTGGAGAGGCTAGGTGAAACTAAATACTGCACTGCAGATCACAAGGATAGAGGGATGAGTTTCTGGTTCAAAATCAGAGCAAGTGAAGGCTGCTGTCATCAATGTATTTATATGAACAAGTAATATATATTTAATGGGAACTATTTTTAATGTATTGAATTAGAAAGAGCTGTAAAGAAGCATATTTTACCTAAATACATGATGCTCAGGAAGGGGATGGCGAGGGGTGGCCCGGGCCCACCTCAAAATCTGATTGGCCACCCCAAAATCCTAAATGATGATCGGCTAGTTCCTTTGTTCAAAGCAGCAGCGTATTTCCTTTTATAAGTATTGTAAATTGCTTCTTCAGTTCATTTAAAAAGAACTTTATTTATTCACGGTTGTGACTTGATCAGATTTAATCACAAAAACAACCCGTCTACTGTCGTCAAAGTAGAATTCATCTGTTAGTTAACACTGATAGATGCACCAAAGTATTTTCCCCTGAGCCCCGCCCACTTTAAAAATATAGAAGAATCAAATTCCAAAGACTTTAAAGGGTTCCACGATTATTTGTGTTGAAGGAAAGTTCCAAAGACACAAGATTGTTAGCTTTATTTTCACCCTGCCACGTTCAAAAAGCAGTGAAAACACAGAACGCTTTTCTTATTGGTGACATGTATCTAATCAAAAATGGCTGCCGGGAATCATAAGTTCATTTGGTTTTGGACTTTGACACAAAACTAGTACAAAACAAACACAACCAGAGCTTTTATCCTTAGCACGGTGATAAAGAAGGAACCACTGGGTACCTTAAAGTGGGTAAATCCTCTGTTTTGGTCACCACCCTGCAAACCTGCAGATACAGAATAGGCCACTGATCACAGACTCACTTAATAGTTAGCTTTGGGTTAAAAATATGACTGCAGATGTGTGTTTTTTTTATACACCTCAATACTTTTGATACCATTGAGCGTAAGAATAAGTATGACAGCTCTTTTTTCCTCACATATATGATGCGTAGGAGTCCTCTCAGTGCAGTACGCTGGTCGCCCCGCTCTCCACGCTCCGGCCTGTCTCCCTGTATATGTCACTACTACTTGACTGTGCCTGCTTCGGCGGGATAGGAATGTACTGGATCTGTAAATATAGAGGCGCACTGTGTTTGTATTATCGGCTGACAAAGATATGTATCTGAATGAGTTAACAATTGTACCATATAGCCCCTCCTCCTCCTCCTCCTCCTGCTTTCTCTCCGCAGAGTACTGTGAAATACTACATGTCTCATTATTGTGAATAATAATGTATTTATTTATCAGGAGTGTAATTGGGTCTGCAGAGAATTTTAATCCAGAATAGATTACATCGTCCATCTCAGGTTGTAGTGAATAGGATACAAAGAGAAAAGATATACTAACTTCTCAGCGCACACTAACAAGTCTACACTACTTTAAGGAGAGCAAACCAACAGCTGCTATCTATGTAGCCTCACACTAACAGAAAAATGTGACTGATGTAAACCTGTAGCAGAGTAGAAGTAGAGAGAAGTGTGGATGTCATTTATCCGGTGACCTGATTTGGCATGTTTCTAAAAGATAAAGTGTTTCCAAAATGAGATATCCACTTGCTGAAAAACAATCACACACAGAGCGACATGTTCCTCTTTGTCGTTTTTAGACGTCTGTTTACAACTAAAGTAGTTTCAGAGTAGATTCATACATGTGATAATACAGATTTATTTCAGATACCACGTTTTTTTCAAAGTGGAAGCATTTTGGAACGAGGCTCCAAACAAGACAACACAAATACTCTTTGTTTGCTTGTCCAGTTTATTGGAAACAGAACTGCCAAGTTTTCATCTGTTAAACCCCTTGAGTGAAATAAAAAGGCATAGTTGAATTAAATAAAGCGTTTGTGATTGACTTCAGATACATTCTTTTTCTCTTTTTTTAAAGTGTGTAAATAAAGAGTAAACAGTATAATACATGGTTACAGCTTCCCTTGTTACCACTGCGCTGGAATCAGGGGTTCATTCCTTCAAAATAAAAGTCTTAGTGTCACATTAAAAACAAGAAACAAACATTTAAATGATAGATGGTGTGTGTAATATTTTCAAACTCCCTCAAAAGATAATAATATGATAATATGTGCAGCTTGTATAAAAACTTTTTGAATCATCCGACCCACAAACATGACATTTTCCCATAATGCACTCACAGATGTCAAAATAGATGATTTGGTTTCTGCATCACGTCTCAAAAACTTGCATACACCATCCATAAAACTCTTCACTACACATCTGTAACCTGAACAAACATTCAGGGATGTCAGTCTGGGTTGATCTCCCTTCAAAGGAGTTAAAACCCAAGAGAAAATCCATTATGTGACGCAGTAACAGTTTTCCAGTGTTGATATTTCCCAGTTTTCAAAATGCACCACAGCCAAAAATAGACAATATCTTACAGTGTAACGTTTCAGTGTGCCGCACGACAAAACATAAGCAGTAGTATAGTAGCTAGTAATAATATAATCTGAAAATAAATACATTTGGATGCAGCCTTGCAGATTAACAGGATTTGAATAATCCATCCACATGAGAATATAATCTAAATTCAGTGTCCGACCTTCAAATAAAAGCCTCATCCTTCGCGCATGTTCCTTGGCGTTGGACTTGAGATTGTGGTGACAACACGTGTGTGTGATGACTTCATCATATGTTTTACACACACTACATTCAGCGAGATTAGGGTGAGAGGTGGAGGAGTCGGCTGGGCTGTGTGTCTGTGATGTGACTCCAGCTGCAGCACTAGTTTCCCTTTAGATTGACAGAAATCAGAGTTAAGAAATGATAATAATAATAAGCATGACATTTTGGAGGACGCAACTTCATCCACTGTAGTGTGCAAATATACAGGCTCAGTGACAGGCCCACACATATACTCATTCATATGTTAACAATCATGTGCTTCCATGAACAGACAACACTAAATACATTGTTTTCACATCCTGGGTCCCCTCCTGTGTGCACACACAGCAAACCAACACACACACACACACACACACGCACAAGCAAACATGAATGAAACACAAAAAACACAAACACAAAACCAGTGATGGAAACGTTCCCTCGACATGAGAGAAGCTGATCAAAGGGATCAAACCACCAGAGGGCTTCACATGTAGAGTTAACAGTCTGTTAGGAGGGCGATGGAGAGTGTTTCCTGTTCAAGTGTGAAAGAGCTTCTTACAGTGAGTGTGTATTTGCAAGGGTGGATATGTACACACACCCCTCCTGCTGACTGAAATGCATTCTTGTGTGTGTATCAACATCTGTGTGTGTGTAACTTTGTATTACTTGGTCGTTGACATAAATACTTGACATCCAGAATCTTGACACACTCACGCACACACACACACACACACACACTCATAGGGCATTAGGCGTTGAGCAGCTCGTCTGCAGAGCGTCCGATGGCGTCAGGGTTAGAGAGAGGGTCCAGGTCAGCGAACAGGTTGAACCAGGCGGACATGTCCTTGGATCCGGCTGGAGCAACTGCGGGGCCTTTAAATGACAGAATGTGCAAAACTAGTACACTTGATTCTGATTGGTTGAAAGCAAATAACAGAGGTGATTCATTCTCAGCAGCAAGGATTGGACTTGTTCAAGTATTGGACAAGTACAGAAAACTTGTGCTGTGAGGAGCTTACCAGCTGCTGAACTTGGAGCGGGCGTAGCTGATTGGTTCGGACCTGGAGGCGGCTGCAAGGGCGGGGCTTGGAACATAGGAGGGGTTGACCATCCTGGAAGCAAAAGCAAGGTTATTAAAAAGTACTTAAAGTTGTCTTTATTTTTCAATGCAGGGTGCAGTGTCCCCTCATCTCACCTGTAGAGCTCATACTGTGGTCCAGCAGCTGGGACGGCAGGAACCCTGTGGGGCTTGGGGGGTTGGAGGATGGACCGGCTGGCGGTCCACTGCTGGCTGCTGCTGCTGCTGTGGCTGCTGGAGGGACGCTGGGAGGGTCGAACATCCCGAAAGCGTCCTGCCACTCTCGGCTGAACTCGTCGCTGGCCCCGGGGCCCGGGCTGAGGAGGTCTTTGAGGAAAGCCATGTCGCTCCTTTCAGACTCTTCCTCCTCTGGTCGCAGGCCTGTCATGGAGAGAGGGAGCAGATCACCTGCAGGTGGAGGAGAGGATGATGTGATGCTTTTGCCTTTTAGCAACATTACCTGGCTTTTCATACCTTTTTTATGAAACATGTTAAAGAGGATAGAAATAAAGAAGACAGGTGAAAAGCATGCAGTAACACCAGAGTCATAGAAACCCTTTACAGTAAGCACGTTGCACACAGGTGCATGAAGCACACTTGCAGCTATAAGCTCAGGGAGTACCCACAGTCTTCTCTGTTCATAGATATTCTTTAATAGAGATGAAAAATAGAGACATAGGCATGAAGGTTGTAGTAGCATCAAGGAGTGTAATCGAGGATAGTCAGAAATCATCATGTTTTGACATCAGATCAGATTTTGAGGAGGTTAAAAGCATCCCAGAATATAAAAGAGGTGAGTCTGAGGTGAGTAAGGAAGGAAACACAGCCCCTTGCGTCAGCCAGGTAGACTGAACCCGGACTGTAAGTGTGGAAGGAGGCAGAGCTGAAATCCAAGGAGGGGTGAGTTTGTGCCACCAAGCAAAAGTGAGTGCGACTGGAAAACCAGCGAGGAAGCTTGAAGGATCAGAATCAGGAGACAACCGGCCTCTTGTTTACCGGTGGCAGGCTGCTGTGAGAGGCCGAACTGCAGGCCCTCAAAGCCCCAGGGCTGATTGAGGTCCCCACCCTGAGGCTGGAGAGGGACGTAGGCTGAGGCTGAGGCCGAGGCAGCAGGCAGATCACAAGCCATGAGCAAGAGGTCGTCGTCAGAGCTGGTGGAGAGTCCTCTGAGGTCGTGCAGGGCTGGAGTGGGGGGTTTGGGGGGGTTTGGGTGCACTGGGGTCGAGGATAATAAAGCCAAGATGCATCCGGTGCACAATGAGCTTCAGGAATGTCACTTCAACATGTGTTACATTTAAAGAATAGGCGCACTTGCAGGAAAACTCACCACTGCCTCTGGTTTGGCTCTGTCTGTCACTGCTGTGGGCCGGGTCTGGAGAGGGGAGAGCACCAGCACAGTCAGGATTTATGATTGAACACAGAGAAAGTCAGCACACTGAGCAACAGCTGCATTCTGTCTATTAGATGTCTTCTTTTAAATCCAAAGTAAGGAGGAAAAACTGCACAAATGATCTGTAATTCTGTGTTTGCGTCAGCAGGGGGCAGCACCTACCTGCGTCAGAGGCACTTTCTGATGGCTTGTCGTCATCCAAGGACACCAGACTGAGAAAGAAGGAAGAAAAGAGGGAGGGGGGAAGAAATGAGAAAGTGCCTTATCTTGCTGACGAGACACGCTTTTGCTATTTTTAGCGATGCGGTAGCCTCTATTTGATTTGGAGCTGCAGCACTCTAACCCTCTGAGCTACACCACGCACTACATCACTACCCATCGTCACATGTAGCAACTTACTCGTGGGTAAACATGGACATGACACCGGCCTCATGTTTGATGAAGACATGGCTGAGGTGGTTGTGTGTGGAGAAACAGGTAGAGGACAGAGCGGACAGAGAGGTGAGGATGTAAAAAGGTTGATGACAGAGAGACAAGAAGAGCAGGGAGGTGTGGTACGAAAATAGTGACAGATGGCGCCACAGCATGTGTGTGTGTGTGTGTGTGTGTGTGTGTGCATATCAAGAACACATATCAGACTACATTTCATAAACACCATTCAAAGATGATTCAGCGTGTCTGTGCTCACCTGTCTGTGTTGCTCTGTATAGACTTCTCCTTCTTCTCCTCCTTTTTCTGTAGCTCTGTGATTTCCTCCAGGGGGTCTCTAAGGTCCTGCAGGGTTTGGGGAAACAGGAAAACCTCACGTTAGGGCAAACACACTTGTTGATCTGTGTAGGTTTAATGCACAAGGATAAATCCTGACTACCTTAAGCGTGGTGAACTGGTATGACACATGTCCTTGGAAGGCCACGTGGATCCCCGACATTGCACTGGCTGTTTTCTCCCAGAACTGCAGCAGAGTGGTCTTCAGAGATGAAAACACAATCAAACAGGCAGTTAGATCAGGATCTTCAGCACACTGACACCAGCCTTTGAAAGCATGTTATTTAGGTTTACCTGGTAGGTGCAGAGGGAGTGTGACAGCATGTTGCAGCGGCTCGCCCCCAACATGTCCACCTTCTGACACACGTCGTTCTTCAGCTTCTCAAACTGACCCTTGGTCCCTCTGACCTGGGCTTGAACCTGACAGCAGACACACATTTATTTTTTACAAACCCTCCACATGTTTCTCTTAAATGTGCTCAAAGAGGCGTTCTCCTACCTTGCGGAACTTCTCCAGCTGCTTGTAGGTGTCCGGGTCCAGCTCCTGGGAGACGTCCTTCATCCAGAGCAGAGCTCCTCTGTACTCGGTGCGAGACTTCTCCATGCGCGTGACCGTCAGCAGCGTGTCCGCGATGGCACGCCGCCGGAACGTCTCCACTTCTTGGTGCAGACGGTGGAGCGGGGTGCAAAGAGCCATCCTGAGAGATGCAGAAGAAGAATTCAATCATATCTTAAAGTGCTTGAATGTTTAAAAAAGAAAACACAAGTTTGGTTCTGCAGCTGACCTCTGCTTGGCTGATGCACACAAGGCTTTGCTGGTGGCGTCCATCATGTTGCCAGCCTTTGAGCGGTTGTGTTCAGCCTGGAAACGCAGGAACAGGCCGAGCTCGTTCTCCTCCTGGGAGAGGCCTGCAGGAGGAGATCAGCGTTCACATGAGCAACTCAGGATTAATATGCTGCTACAATCCTTTAATCAAATGATCTCTGAAGCTGAAGCAACTTTCCCTCTTAAGAAAATGACATGCTTTATTGTTCAGTGACTTTCTACGTGCGACTCACGTGTGATCCTGAGCTGGTACTTCTCGATCACCTTCAGCAGCTCCGTGCATGTGCACTGAACCGAGCGGAAGAACTGCAGAGACAAAAGAGGAAACATTCAAACAAAGCATCTTCAGACGTTTCATGAAAACACCCGAACACGCCATCCTCCAGGTTTTCAAGCTTTTTTTATTTTGCAGCATTCCAACGTCTCCGTCAGCAAAAACAACATGTTTTCCTCTCTCTCGCTCTCTGCCCTCGAGTCGCCTGTCTCTCTCCTCCCGTCTGTCAGACAACAACAGTTACCGGATGACGAGTGTGTGTCATGGCAACAAGGATCTCAAGGCTGCTCGCTCTGGAGATACAGTACGATGGAAAGAGAGCGATAATGAAAGGGCAACAAGATGAAGAGGGGCGTGATGGGAGGGCTTTGGTTTTAAACAGAGGGATTGTGTGCAAAGCTCTAACATTAACTGGCTTTAACGTCAGGCTGCACCCTGACTGACTTAAGGCGGAGTGAGGAGGTGGAATGAACACGAGTAGTTACTGATTAACTGCAGAATAAACAGTCCCTGCCTCCGTTCTGTCTGCCTCAGCAGCAGCAGCAAACACCTGGCTGTGTCACATCCCCCGCTGTGTGCATGTCACCAACGCTCCTCTGAATGTCCCTGACTGAGATCAACATCCATTAGAATCCAGTTCATCTAATCAGACATGTCCTGTGTGAGTCATCGCAATATGGTAAGATGGAAAGAGACGTGTCGTCAACATGTGCGTCTCAGTTTGTGCAGGAAAACAACTCTGTAATCAGTTTTGTGGAGGACTAATCTCTCTGGGTGGGGAGGGGAGTTTGAACTCGTATGTCGGGGGTCTTGGTAAATGTAGAGGGAGCTGAGTGTTCAATTCTAACCCTCACAGATGCCTACCAAAAGAATGAGATCATTGTTATGAGCAGCCACAATGAGTTTCTCCTAAAGGAGGTCTAGGGGTGGCCTTTGAGAGGGTCCAGAGGGAGCTAGAAGAAGAGCTAGGTGTCATATTAGGATGCCTCACTGGGAAGGGGACCCCAGGTAGAGCTCACTGGAGGGGTGATGTATCTAAACTGTCCTGGGAGCGCCTCAGAATCACCCAGGAGGAGCTGGACATGGTGCTAGGAGGAGGGACGGCTAGGTGTACTGGTTTAGATTGCTGCCATCACAACCTGACCCCAGATAAGTGTCTGAAAGAGGAAGCATGAGATGTTATTATCATGATTTTAGGACCCTGATGTAGGAAAGCAGCAGAGACTAAATCTGAACAAGCGCTGAGGTCAACCAGGGGAACTGTGACGCTGGTTTTGGGTCTCACTGGCTCCAAACAGGGCTCACAGTCAGGATGAAATGTGTGAAAGAAACAAGAAGAAAAGTCTCCCTCCATTCCATCATCACCCTCTCCTCTGACTTCTCCGTCTCACAGGGGGGGACACAAAGAGAGCGGCAGGACCGAACACAAGAGGCCTGATCTTGTTCCAGAGCAAACAATGCCCCTCACAGTGTCTCTCTAACAGCTCGGTGAAACTCGGCCACGTCTCCCGTCTCTCAGGACCGGACCGTCAGACAGAATGTTACAACGAAATGCCAAGCGGCTTTCAGCCAATCCACTGCTTCTTTTTTTTTAAACTCTCGCTGATGTGAGTAATGAGTGAGAGGCAGAGGGACAGAGGGTGCCCTGTTGACGTCTCTTTCACAGGTGTTATGTGGCGTCAGACGTCTGATTACTACCCTGAGAGAAATGAAAGACATCTTGTGCCACAAACAAACAAACACAGAAATGTTCAGCCAATTAAAACCTCCTCACAGGAACGTTGAGTCCCATAGGTTCAGACAAAATCAGGCTGCAAGCAGAACTCTGCCCTGATTCAGTCACCAAAGGGTCTGATTAATTTCCTCATGATTTATACTGTGACAATGAATTCAAACCCCAAAGAGCTTTAACCACAGACTGTTTGAAACAGGGACGACACAGCATCTCCACTAAAGTGAAGCCAAAATGTTTGGAGCTCCCCCTGGTGACCGGCTGCAGTATAAGTCTGAATTTAATGATCTACACCTGATCTGTTTGTAAAACATCTTGAGATTGATTGATTGATTGATTGATTGATTGATTGATTGATTGATTGAAGCCCCGCCTCCTCCATTCTAACAGATGGGAGATGAGTCAAACTTTGAAACTGACATACACGTCATTCTTGGGAGTTTTTATCTGTTATTTGATGCTAAAAAGACAGGATGTGATGTCATGATTGACAGAGGTTAGCGTCCGAGAGCTTGTGCAGCGTTTTTTACTGATCAGAGAAGAACCAGCGAGGGAGAACGAGTCACTGATCTTTCCAAAACCCCACGGATCCTCTTCAAATCAACACAAGAGTCTGTCATTCAGTTCTGATGGATCTTTGTTGTTTCATTGGTGAGTTAAATGTGTGTTTTGGTTAGCAGAAGAGGTCTGATGTCAGTCCAGATCACTTCTGCCCATCCCTCAACTCCACCAGTGCAATATGTCAGCGTCCATCAAGGTGGTATTTTAGCTTCACGTGCTTGAACGCTATTAAGAAACCAAACATGGCACCAGGAGTCAAAAGCATTTAGAAATACCTCCAGCTTTGCGTCCAGATCAGCGTCCGAGGCCACCACGTACTCGTCCTCCTTCTTCCCCGTGGCCTTGATGAAGACCTGCTTCGTCTTCCAGAACTTCTTCTGCATGCGAGCCATCACCGAGCTGTCCTCCCCGAGGAGAGCCCGACCGCCGCTCAGCATGTCTCCTGCAAACCTGGAGACGAAAGGCAACAGCTGTGAGACACTTCAGGGGCACATCACACACAGTTATTAGATTGGTGGATATCACTTGAATGCATACCCGTCCATCAGAGGAAATCTGCCTTTATCCTGTTCTGTAGACAAAATAATAAACACAGATGTTAAGACCACAACAGGATGAGGATTGTTGTCTTTCAGAAGTAACATTTGTCTTTGTTTACATAGCAAGGTGTTAAAGTACACACTATTTAAAACATGTTTGGCAATAGAGAGACATTGTTTTAAAACAAGCTCCTCCTGTTGAATTTTCAGATGCAAACACGGAAAACAACAAGACAGCATGAAAGCAGAGGTCCCAGGTGTTCCCTTAGTGAGTCGTAATTGAGTTATAAGCAGTAATCATTGAGGCTTATCTATGGCAGGACCAAAACAAACCCTGCTGAAGGCTGAAAAGCTAATCTAATATGGTTCTTGGAGCTGGGATCAGACCTGGATCAGACACCTGCGACTTCCAGGAGTCAGGAGAACAGAGAGCCAGCTGGCTGTCGAGCAGGTGTTCAGTTACAACGAATGATGGTTTAATAACACAGGGATGCGAGTAAAAATGCACATGTCAGTGTGTGGTTTATTAATACAGAGGATTTGATGTTGATTAATAAATTAGGGTGAGCAAGGAAACGTCAGAGAAGGAGATCTTGTGCTAGCAGCAGGTTAGCTAGCAGCACTAAGTAACCAAAGCAGATGAGGAAATCCTCCAAACTTTAAACAACACGAGTCCGATTTCAATCTTTTACTTCTATATTTAATAAAAATAAGAAAGAAAACATTCACCTTTCTTTTGTTTGCGTCCAGCAGTCCGAGCATCTATGCTAGCCTCCTCTCCTGGTAGTCTGACTCACTGAAACAGGATATGCAAATCAGCTGCTGGAGGACACACGAGGGCGCTGATGCACAGGCTGCACCAGAGATCCTCTATACAGAAGAGGGATCACTCAGAGACTATGATATGGACCTGTTTTATTAATAATAATACTAATACTAATACTACTACTAATAATAATAATACAATAATAAAATGTATTTATATAGCACCTTTTAAAAACAGGTTTACAGGGTGCAAGATATAGTGAGATAAAACACAAAAGCACATGTCAATAGTTAAGAGAACTAAAATGAGTTGAGTAAAAGACAATAATAAATCCAAGCAGAAATTAAAAAGTCAGTGATGAGTTAGGAAGTGAAAGCACTTTTAAAAAAGTGTGTTTTTAAAAGTGATTTAAAACAGGATGTGGCTTGAGTGGCGGGGCCCTGACTGCAAAGACCAGGGGCCACATGTACAAAAGATGCGTACACACAAAAACGTGGCGTACACTCATTTTCACAGCAAAGTTCAGATGTATCGAGAGCGAAATGACCGTGCAAATGTGTGGTGCCTCACGCCAACTTCATGGCTGGTGTACGCATGTTTTCAAAGCTGTTGATCCTTGCACACAGATTCATACATCTGCATGTTTTTGTGCATACAACATTTTCTGGATTTGAGCGTACGCCACGTTTCAGTGGGAAATCCATGCAAGTCTTTGAACATGAGGCCCCATGTCACCTCTGGGTTTTAACTTTACTCTAGGAAGATCCAAGAGGGACCTGTCGGAGGATCTCAGGCAGCAGTTGGGGACATACATCCTTAGACACTCTCTTAGGTGTCTAAGGTCAGGGGCCAGTCCATTTATGGCTTTAAAAGTGAGTGTTAAAATCTTAAAATCAATTCTAAAAACCCACAGGCAACCAGTGAAGGGAGGTTAAAATGGGTGTGATGTGTTCCCTTTTAGTGGTGTGTAACTGGAGTTTTGAGAGGTTGTGTTTGCTTGAGCAGGTGTAGAGTGAGTTACAATAATCTAATCGGGAAGTGATGAATGCATGGATGACAATTTCTAGGTTGTGACGTGAAAGGAAGGGCCTGATCCCAGAGATTTTGAGCAGCTGGTATAGAAACAAGACTGAACTGTAGTTTTGATATGTTGGTTGAAGTTAAGGTCTTTATCACAGGTGATGGCAAGATTCTTGCAGTAGGGGGTGACAGGAGATCCAAGCTGAAGTGAGGAGAGAATCTGTGATGAGTGTGGACCAGTTAATTACTACTAGCTGTAGTATAAGTAGGCTTCATAAGGCCTTTCACCTTAACTAGTGACCTTATAGTATACCTCCTCAGTTATCTTGTTATCTTTATTAAGTTGGCATTAACCATCGACTTTGGTGCGTGTAAATTTAGCATACACATACACACTCCACTTTGGATCATTAAAACAAGCAGAGTGAGAGATCTTCTTTTTTCTTCTTCTTTGGTAAAACCAGTCTGAAGAGGAAAAAGACTGTTTTTCTTCAAGACAAAAGGTTTATCTTTATGAAGCTAAAGACACTCAAGGAAGTTAGTGTTGCCAGAGGGTTGTCAAGAGTAAGAACAATGTATGTTAAATAAATCAGACCTTAAAAAACATTCATATAAAGGGGGAATGTTCATAAATACTGGTAGACCCTCTTTTGTCAACGTTTATGATCAAATGTGATCCAAGAGAGACTCAATGTGCTGGTTCATCTGTCAGACATTCTCCTTATCTCTCAGCCACCATCACATTTCAAACATTTCCAACAAGCAGTCATGGGAGAAACATAAAAAAGAGAGAGATTTTAGGAGACAAATAAATTTATAGTTTTCTTGGGGTACAGGAAAACAAAAACAATGCATACGAAAATATGAGAAGAGAGGACACGGGGTAAAAATGACTATTTGTTCAGTATAAAATTCAAACACTTGTATTGTTTATTTTATGTCCGTTTTGTGTCAGTGGTGATGGATGAGGTGGATCTCTGTGCTGGATTGTCGGCCAGGGAGTCTACGCCCCCGCATCCGTCTGACAGGCTGAGTATCTGTAGGTGTACAGCTTGTTATCTGCGCCTCCGCTCAACATCAGCTGGAAATAGAAGACAGAAAACAGAGAAATTAGGTCATTTGTTTGTTTTATTCATGTGTTTTCAATGAGGGGGATAGTTGATGAAAGCCTTACCCCACTTTCTGTCCAGTCCACACAGAATACTTTGTCCTCATGGGCCGCCAGGTCATACAGAGGAGCCTTACAGCTGCAACAGGAGAGCAGTATGTTAACTTTGGTCACTGAAAGAGGTATATGGTCCTCACACTAAAAGAAGAACAAACATCACAAACCTTCTGATGTCCCACAGTTTAACAAGATTGTCAAGAGAACCGGAGACCAGCTGGTGCTCGTGTGACGGCGCCCACTTCACAGCCGTGACCCAGCCAGTGTGGGAGGTCAGAGAGAGCAGCACCAACGACCCGTCTGGAGAGAAGAGGAGGTGTTTTAGGCGTGAGAGCAAATACAGGGATAAAAAAAAAAGCATAAGTCAGAGAGAGCATACGGTGGTACCTTTAGTGCGAGGGTCCCACAGTCTGATGTGTCTGTCTGTGCTGCCTGAGGCCAGCCGTCGACACAGAGGGGAGTAGGATATACAGTTGAACACTTTGCTGCCTGTCTGTGGAAAGAAGAAGACAAATCAGTCGCTTTTATACCTCCTGTGATCTTTTTAGCAGCTTTCAAAGTCGTGCCTGAAGTCAAACACTGCACCTGAGAGGCAGAACCCAGGGCGAACTAAACCGCCATTTAAATCACCACATTTAAAATTGCATAATCATTCAATTTTGTATGCAAACACCAGACTTTCTCACCAGTGTAGTCTTCATTGCTCCCGTCTCTGCATCCCACACACGGATGGTGTGATCCCACGATGCACTGCAAACCTCCTCGCTGTCGCACCACAGGACGGAGGACACTGCCTCGTTGTGTCCGGATAACGTCATCAGAGGAGTCTAAATATAAATCACACATTCAAACATGTTAACCTTGACATGAGTCGTCAAACGATGGTACAGGAGTGCCGACGTAAGATCACAAACCCTGGTCAGGCCCAGCTGTTGAGTCTTCTGTTTCTTCCTCGGTCTGTCAGCGGGCTCTTCAACCTCATCTGCCTCGTCTGTGGGAACTAACAGCACCAGAAATACATTGTTAAAGAACTTCATCCTCATTTCTTTTCCCTTTTTTCTTTTTACTCCAAGATTAAACAAGACATTTCTCATTTGGGTGACCTACCTGCTGACCAAATCTTCAACATTTTGTCCCAGGAGCCACTGCAGAACTGTGGAGGACACACAAGTGCTCACATTAGTCTCACCACAGTCCACATGTATTCTTCTTCTACCCTTTCACTAAATCATTCTCCTTTTAAACCTCCCTCCTTCCTTCTTTACCTTCGAGCCAGTAGGATCTGTTGCGACGGTGTCAACGCTCCCCGTGTGCCCCCGACAGCAGTGTCTGGCTTTCACTTTGTTCCTCTCGGAGTTCCACTCCCACAGCAGCACGGTCTGATCCAGAGACGCCGTCAGCAGCAGAGAGGTCAGACCGTCTGGAGACAGATTCAGTCAGGATGCATGTCCTTATTTCTATCTGAGGGGGTGTTTTCCATTTTGGACTGCTTACCTCTTTTCACCCATGCCACATCTTTCACAACATCTGAGTGCCCGGCGACTGTCATCACCGCCTTGCCCTCCACGGACCAGATCCTGGCTGTCTTGTCGTATGAGCCTGTTAGAATCCTGCAAAAAAACAGAATAAAAAAGGCAAGTTATCAGAGACATTCTGGGACTTTTTCAAACCTGTGGTGCTGAATAGTGATCCTACCATTCTGAATCTGCATCTACAGCGCTAATCCAGTCATCGTGCATCATACACTCCTCTGGTTCTGGGGCTGTGATCCGCTCTACGTACTCAATCTCCACCACGTCTTCCTGGAACACACACAGACATGAATACACATCAGATACCTTCCACATCAAGTGTCTCTGTGCTTCTGTTTGTTTGGGCTTAAGCGGATCTTACCGTGGATATGCCTTCTGTCTCCATGTGAGTGGAAAGCGATGATCGCAGGAACTGACCCCTGACCAGGAAGTCAAACTCCACTGTGGTGTGAGACGCTGTGGAAAACAAGAGTTATCTATTTTAACTGATGAATACAAGAGTTATAGAAAAATAAAAGCTTTGCACAAGAATGAATGTGTTTTGATGCTTAAAGTAAAGTGTGATTGTACCATTTTTAGCTTCCAGTAGCTTGTTGATGACATTACTGAGGTCCTTCACTTCAGATCCAGCAGGGATGGAGAATGGGACATCATCTATAAGATACCTACAGACATGTGTTCAGATTATGTTACATATTACACCCATTAAATACACACATTAATAACATTAGATTGTCCTTAAAGTTATGGTTCAACATGCTTGTAAGCACAGGGAAAGTAGTTAATCACAACATGGTGCAGTTAGCATTAGCAGGCTAAAACAACAAGCTAAAAACATTAGCTATGATCAGTTTGAGGCTTTTAAAAGTAAGAGACTAACTAAAACTTCACTGTACACATAGAGAAGTAAAAGACAGTGTAGTGTCAGACACTCATTTCTGTCTGTTTACTTCACGTTACAGCATGTTAGCTAGCACGCTAGTAACTCCAGCAGCGTTAAAGAGAAAGGAGAGCTTACTTTTTGTTTTCCGTGAAGAACCGAGCCTGTAACTGAGACATCTTGGTGTATATATGTATCTCTTTTAAAGAGAGTGTTGTTAATTAAAGATAGAGATCAGTAGTTCATGTGTTCCTGCATAACACTTATGAGTCTCATGTAAGGAGTCATGCCATGTGGTATTGGAGCAAGGCAGTGCTGTAGATCACAGAGGCAGTGATTTGATGAAGGAGATCTGTGCTCGGCTAGTAATGCCTGCCCGTAATAACTTACAGTGAGCAGCTAAATTCAAACAAATGTGTCCTGTTTTGTATTATAATTCATATATTTTATTATAATATTTAAGTATTTTGGTTTAATTCCTAAATTAAAAATAAGTCCTGTTCTATTTGCTCATAATTTCTCAAATACAGAACTACAATTTCTTGTATTTGTCTTATTTATTTTTTCACTAATTAAAGCTCCAGTGAGGAGTTTTTAGCTATTTATAAAATATAATTAAATCAATACTGTCACTTTATGATTAAAGCAAAAACATGCAATCCTTGATTTCCAGTGCAATATCTCAACAACCACGTGCAATATTGTAATTTATTCTATAACATATTTTATTATTATATTCATCCACTAAAATTTGCACTCATTTATTTATGTCTTGAAAGTACTTCTGCACATTTCTTTGTACAGATAGTAATTTTATTTTTATTTAGAACTTTTAAGGTTAGTTTTTAGGTTTCTATATTTATTGTCCTTACTGTCTTAAGTACCAGTGTTCCATTCACCATGTCAAATTCCTTGTATGTGCGAGCTCATTTGGCAATAAAGATTTCTTGAATCTTGATGCACATAACAAAATAAGCAGACCAAATCAACACACACCTCTGATAAAGCTCCTCATAAGAGCTGTAATACTTCCACTCTGTTAATTTTTAAGGCACATTTGGTAATCAACCACATTTGATAGACTCAAAGACTTTTAAGCCTAAAATAAACACAAACAACTGTATTGAGATATATTAAATGTAGGTTGAGCTACCCAGCATCAAATAAATGGATTAATATCAGCTTCAGCTTTACTAGCTGCAGCATAAAGGCTATTTACTATGCATCACTAACTAATTCTTGTATTAAATTTTGTGGTAATACTTTATGTGAAGTAAGAAACAAGAGGGCTTACTTTTAGTTTGCAGTGTTTCATTTATGGAGAATATAAAATAAGACCTAGAGGTATTTAGAGTCTAAAACAAGCATCTTTCCAAATGTGATAAAGCACACATGAAGCTCATGTATAAAACACAACACATCATTTAGGCAAAAACAAAAAGTTTTATTTCGCACAGGCAGATGTTCAGTCTTGGTCAAAGAATAGAGGCGTGGGAATCTTTGTGCTTAATTAATACATAAATGTATGATACAGATGAGTTAACATAAAAAACATGGGACAGCAGATTCCAAACTCATTATACAAAACCCTCTTTACTCTCAGTTATAAAATATGAGATCTATCTTTGATGCTGTTCTTTAAAATGAACACCTTTTAAAGTCCAGAATCAGGCACTCATTACAGTACTGCCCTTAGTCCATGTGAATGTACGAGACAAACTAAAACACCATAAAACCTAAAACAGAAAATATGTACACTCTGCACTTCTTCACTCGTCATCTTCTTCCTCTTCCTTCGCCTTCTTTTTCTTCTTCTTTTTCTTCTTCTCTGTCGACTGTTGAGAGAAAAGGGAGATATCTCTGAGTAAAAACCTCTAAAAGAAACATCATTTTAATGCTGGATCGTTTTCAAACATGTCCAAACAAACTCCTACCTCTGGTACTGCTTCCTCTTCCGCCGCCTCTTCTGGTTGTTCTTCCTCAGCCTCTGCTTTCTTGTCCTTCTTTTTCTTCTTCTTTTTCTTGGGAGGCTCCTCTGCTTCTTCTTCTTCTTCTTCAACTACACAACAGTAAAAAAAAAATAGATTGAGTATCCATAATTTGACTTTTGACACACGATCAACTTCACGCTCATTTCACCCACCTTCTGCTACTGGCTCCTTTTTGGCCTTTTTGGATTTGACCGCCGGCGTTACGGGCTCTTCAGCCTCCTCCTCCTCTTCCACCTCCTCAAACTTCCTCTTCTTTGACGTGGAGGGAATGGTGGAGTCACCTGATGGATCGTATACTCTAACTTCACTGTGAGGAGAAAAACAAAGAGGTTAGCACCTTGTGTTTCAGCATGGGAGAGTGTTCTCTCAGTTTGTGATGACTCACCTCTTGTGCTGGTATTTGTCCGTCTTCGCCATCGCTTTGCCTGTTCCGCTGATTCTGCGAATCTGAGGGGGAGATATTGAAGGCGACATTACAACCCCGGCAAGAATGATCAGACAAAGAACTGAAGTAAGTGTGTTAAGAAGGCTGTAGTGGTTATTAAGGTATCGTTAGTCAAAGGAGCTGGTCTAGTATTTAAGAACACTTACTCCCTTCTCCTCCAGCTGTCGCAGCCTGGCCTCCAGCTTAGCCCGATTCTCCACTCCCATCTCTGCGTTGGTGTCCTCTCCCAGCGCATCGTAGCGAATCGCCAGAGCTGCTTTAGCTGCCAGCATTCTGGAGATCTGGACAAAAAGAAAACACAGATTGTTTAGCTTAGTTTGTAACATTCAGCACCACTTCATCTGGTTGCTACTCCTCCTGAACGTACCTTGCCCTTGTTCTTGGCGGTGGTCTGTCCGACGAGAGAGGCGTGGTAGATGAGACCGTACTTGGGCGTGTCTTTGCGGGTCTTCAAAGCTCTGAACAGGGCTTTCTCTGCTCCGAGAATCTGCACGGTGGAGGCTGGGTGCTTCGCCAGATTCAGGAGGGAACCTTGAAAACAGAAAGTTAAGAGTGAATCTGGTGCTCTTTTTTACGTGCGTGCACATCGAGCTTCTTGGATCAAGCTCAGATGAGGTAGTGACTTAAAAGCATCAGTGTTTTCAGGGAAATGACTGAACGTCATGATCATCACCGCTTGGTTGGTTTTCACAAAGCCTCTTCGGTTGGATTTACCTGCGTGTGAGATGAGACGTGCTCCGACCAGCTCTCCCACCATCACTGTGAGGTTGGGGGCGATCGCCGTCATTCTGTTCTTCAGGTAGTCATACAGTTGTGTGCGGTATTCTGAGATGTCAATTACCTGCGAATAGAATAAAAGAAGATCTGTATTAAGACTAGAAACCAAAGATACAGTTCAAAGATTTCAGGAGAGCAGAAACGTGACGGTTCAGATGAGGTAGTGACTGAAAGCCCACATGTGTGCTTCAGGAAAAAGACAACTGTCGTCATCATCAAGACCGTCACAGTGATTCATCAAGCTGGTGTGATCTGAAAGAGGGACGCATACCTGGTCACACAGGTGACTGATGTTTTCAATGTCCTGCTCCGACACCTCTGTTCCCATGGAGATCTCAGCGGCCAGTTTAACCTCAGCCTCGATTTCCTCGGGGAGAATGTCGGACAGGTCGAGAGTGGCCACGTTTGTGCGAGCACCTGAAGACAAACAGGAGACATTTAGCTTTTAGGGAACACTCTTGGTTTAAGGTCAATTAAGTGTTTGATATGTTATCTGAAGGAGCACATGAAGTTTAGTTCACCATCAATAGAGAGTACTAAACATATGATCAGTAGTCGAATTTAAAGCCCTGGAAATGCCCTAAACGGCCTCCTGGAGACTGCAGTATTTTAGAAGCAGGCGTGCATCCAGGGGATTTAAACAGGCAGGAATGATGCATTATGGGAATTGTATTCTCAGCATTTTTTAAGTTTGCCTCCAGCAGCAACCTCTGGTGGTGAAAAATGACACCAATGTGAAAGTAGAGAACAACTGAAGTTCCTCAAATGGCCACCTGAGAGAATCCCACAGGCCCCATGTTCACAGCCTGCTACAGGGACTGGATCAGGTCTCAGTACCTCATTTCTTTAGTGCTACAAATTACACAGGGTGACCACCTGGTGACTGGTTTTGCTCTACTAACAAGGAGACTTTAATTCTTACCAATCTTGCGGACAGCCTTGCAGTAGGCCAAGTTGTCTGTGATGACCTTCCCCAGCTCAGGGAAGTGCCAGCCGTACCACTCTCTGCAGCGCATGATGTAATTGTTGAGCTCTTTATCCAAATCATCCAAAAGAGCTGAAGAGACACAGAAAAATAATCAATTCATGTCATTGTAAGTGATCACTTTAACTCAACAGGTAATTTCGGACAGAAAAACTACAGCCCACAAATACAACTTACAGATGGCCTGCACGATCATAGTGTCCACTTTGTCCGGGCTGAACTTCAGTTTGTAGCGGGACAAACTGGAGGACACAGAAAAGAACTGTTGGTTATCTCACACCAAACTATATTTGATCTTTTCATGCCTAAGGAGAGACGATTGCCTCAGTGGTAGTGACGAATGCTGAAGGAAATCTACAGGGAGGTTCAGACAGCAAGTGTAATCATAGGCAGCAGTCGCACTCTTTCATTCCATGCTGCATCCGTGTGCTACTGACCTGTGAGCCAACCCCAGAGACATGGCACTGATCTCCCTGGGAGGAAGTCCAGTGATGAGGCTCTCCATCTGGCCCCTGATGCCTCTCATCAGCTCAGCCACAGCAGGACTGTGGATGCAGCTCAGATCCAGCTTTTCCTGAAATCCACAGTCAGTTAGAGTTGCTCATCTCCCATGTGAGGGTTTATAGCTGATTAATAAGGCTTCAAATGTTCACTTACTTTGATAACTCCACCAAGCTTCACATCACTGATGGCCAGCTGCTCGTGGGCCTCTTTGGCGACAACTTTCTTCAGCACTTTCTTCAAACTCTTGCCAATTTTTCCCTCTGTGAGGGCAGTGGCAGCTGAGGGACAGAGGGGGAGATCATTGTGTTACATACAACCTTGGAAACAGTCAATCTAATTTGCATGTTCTAGTTAAAAAAGGAGTTCAATTTTTTTATTTTATTAGTCAGAAAGTTAAATCAAACGGTCTCAGTGGTAGTGACGAATACTGTAGGATGCCTCATGTTTTAATCAGACACAGAAACACATCAGACAACACTAACATGTACATGGGAGCTGAAAGTGTATTAATACCTGCTAAGGCCTCTGTTGTATCTTGGAACTTCTCAAAGTGCTTTAGCTTCACACTGGAAGGGAAGAAAAACACAAATACAGTTAGGTCACATGTTTCAATTCATATGATCTACACTTCAGGACAATGCTGGTGACATGACACGTCCATGCTTACACTTTGTGAGCTTTTTCAGGAGTTTCAAACTCCTTGTAGAGACTGTCAATCTGCTGCAGCTTGGATTCATCGAGGACCTGGAGATAAGTGTGTACAAGTTAGTAATCAATCATTACAAATGCAGAAATACAATCTAGTAGAATGTGTCACGATACAAGGTAATGTCACTAGGTTGCATCCAGATTAAATACTGATCATGTAACAGAATCAGAACGTGGAGGTGTTTGGTTGAGTTTGCCTAAATGTGCACACGTGGTTACCAGGCCGTCACACTGCTAACAGTGTTAGCTTGATTTTGAGCAATGACACAAATGCATAGGAAGAAAACTTGTGTTTTATATTTTACAAGCTGACATTAAAGCCAAATAAAGCCTTTTAATTTGCTCATTCACGTTTATAATAGCTACAACAGAACCAACACGAGTTTCAGCTAACTAGCATTCAAGCTAACTCCTGCTACTTCTGCTAAGTATGTAATGCGTAATTCTGTCTCTTTCTCTCAGTGACATGGAACAGAAGTGGAATACATACTTTGAATATAGCATATCCAGCTGCGGTCTCAAATAAAACGAGCATTTTGGCGGCGACTCAGTTAGTTCATATAGATTTAGCACCCTCTGATCAGGGAGCCTTTGGCTTTTCCTCACAGTCACCACGCTGCTGCTCCTCAGTCTGAAGCACACGCGGTTAGAGCCGTGGAAACTGCAGGGTTGCCAGGTCTTTGCAGAGGATACCATAGTGCAGGAGTTCCCAAAGTGTGGGTCGGGACCCCCTGGGGGGTCGTGAGACACAAGAATGTCTTCCAGAATGTTTTTTTTTTCCAAGTTATCAAAAAATGTTTATTATTATTATTTGTATTTATATTGTTTTCTCATGTTTATCTTTATCTTTATATTTTTTCATTATTTCTTTTTTTGTCTCTTTGTTGGTTTTGTATTAATTTGTTAACTTGTGGTGAACAAAGAAATACTGAAAAAATACTGCAATAAAAAAGATGAATGACAAAAGTTATCTAAAAATTATACATTTTACTCATTTATAGTAAAAAAAAATACGGACAAAAACAGTAGCTAAACTTGAAATAAAACTTTGAAAATAGAAAATGTAATGAGTTTGACTCCTGAGTTTAGGTTATTTCATTCAATTGCATAGGAAACACAGCCTCATGCTCATATAGGTAGGCTAATTTTCTGCAGACCACCTGTTTCTTAATTTATTCTATTTAAGGTTGTTTTTTATGTACAGCACTGTGTGTTACAATGTCATTGTATGAAAAGCGCTTTATAAATAAAGTCTTTAAGATTAGAAATTCCACACCAGACGGGTTCTTTTCTTAAACCTGGCAACCCAAAAAGAAGCTCTGTAGGAATCTCGCGAGATGTTATCCAAACGTGCCGGTGTTTAAAAGTAATAGATTAAATATAATTAACAACAATGTGTAGTTACAGCTCAACGTAAAGCATACATTTTACACTTATTTTATGAATTATTATCACAGCTTTTGTTTTTTTATGTCTTTATTCTTATTTTATCATCTACTTCCTGTTCAAGGGGAAGTGACGCACATGTAAACTACAGCAAAACATGCACATGTGCGCATGGCATGGTTAGATACTACAGTTTATCTCGAAAAAACTTGACTGCCGACTCATATTAAGGCTTCGGGGGTCCAAAATGAACGAACTGGGACACTATCCTCCGCCGGACTTCGGATGTCCTGCTCCGAACACCATCCAGCACCAACAGCAGTCCCGGTCTAGCAACTTCCACCCCAGCATGTGGAGCTGGTCCGAGACGCCCTCGGAGCCCGGCTGGGGCCACGGCGGACAGGCGAGTTGGAATCACTGGGATCCGAGAGGGTCGAGCCGTGGAAACCAGGGACACAACCGTCCACAAGGTGAGTTACCCAAATCAGTTACCCTACTGTACCTGCATCCGGTTGACCTCGTTTCTTGCAAGAGATTTTGTACAGTGGAAAGCAATAACAGGGATTTAATTTTTCCCATAATGCAACCAATAACAATTAAGCCCAGCCTCTCTCCATGCCTGCATGTGTTTAATATGCTGTCATCCTTTGCTGATGTTCTCCTCAGGTGGTCGTGAATGGCATCAAGGTGGACAACGAGGGGGAAGACAGAATTATGGAGGCCCTCCAAATCATGGAAAAAAGGTAACTATCCACACAGTGCCTTGTAAATTAAAACCACGATGACCTTAGAGAACAGTTTCCATCATAGAAATGCTTCAGAGTGAGTGATCTGTCTATAACCCACAGCAGAAGAACAAGAAGGAGCCAGAGTACTCCCACTACTGTGACACCTGTGACCGGGGCTTCAAAAACCAGGAGAAGTACGATGAACATGTTTCACAGCATGTCACGGTAATGTTAAACACACAGCACAACATATTTAGCGCTATACTGTAGATATTGTAAATCATCTTGCAATTATTACTGACTGCTGTAATCAATCTCCCTCACAGTGCTCCGTGCCCGACTGCAGCTTCATGGCTCATGAAAAAATCGTCAGCATCCACTGGAAGAATGTACGTGAAAGAAGTCGCATCGAAAACCGACTTTATAATCCCAGCTGTTGTTTTTTTTCACTGATTTTAGTGTTTTAATATCTGTAGAACCACGCACCAGGAGCTAAAAGGATCAAGCTGGACACTCCAGATGAGATCTCTAAATGGAGAGAGGAGAGACGCAGGTCAGAGTCTACAAGATCTACATCTGCTGCATCTACAAAAAACATCGATTGATTGTAGTTTTTTACTCCCACTCCAGAAACTATCCGACACTTGCGACTGTCGAAAAGAAGAGGAAAGTGATGGAGGCTCGGGAGGAGACGGGAGCAGTGTTAGACACAGCTCAGTTTGGGTACATCTTTTACTGCAACTGTTATAATAACAAGATATTGTCTTCCTTAATAGAAAACAAATGATCTTACTGCTTATCTTAATGCACACTGCAACATTTTCACAGTCGGATGAGAGGCAGAGGACGAGGGAGGGGTAGAGGACGCGGCTGGGGGAACAGAGGCTTCCATGGGCAACACCACAGAGGCCCTCATCCACAGGACAACAGCAATACAGAGAGGCCTCCACCCCTCACCCAGCCGAAGAGGGAGGGGGATCCACTTGGAGCGCTGGCTACTGGCGACCACGGTGAGTGACCTCTTTTACAAATCTGTGTCACCCTTTTGGGCTTGATATTGTCTGTATTCCATGCTTACTTCTCATGTGTTTCCAGATTCTGACAGAGAGGACCCAGCTGTGCAGTCAAGGACAGGCGGGGTGGTTGTGGTGCCCAAACAGATGAGTTCAGCTCTGGGATCCCTGATGGCCAACTACGGCTCTATTACTGAGAGTGAAAGTGACGAAGAACCAGATGGTGAGTTAGTTCTCAATCTGCTGTGGAAGAAACGGCTGATTGTGAGGACCACCTTCACAAAACAATCTCAACTACATTCAGAAGTCTCATTTAAACAATAGTTGCCATTATTTATGAGCACTGATTTCATGATCATTATTCCCTCTGATTTAGCCATCCCCATCCAAAGAGCCAAGGACCTCGTCCAAGAAAACAAGGCTCTCCTCAACACAATACCACTAAACACCCAGGACAGAGCTCCCTCAAGAGGCCAGGACACATTTTCACCAAGAACAGAAACTTCCAAAGCCTCCCAGTCTGACTGTGCCGCTCACACACCTCACAACAGAAGAGGAAGAGGGGGGAGAGGAGGCAGGGGAGGGAGGGGTGGTAGAGGAGGGTATCAAGACACGCCACAGACACGCCGTCCAACTCTACTTGAGATGGTAAGGAGGGACTTGTGAGATTATTCAAAAATCAAAGGATAGGTTGTGAAATAAACTCCACTTATCTCTCTTTTTTTGCCTTCCCTCTGTTCAGTTACTGGCCCAAGATGTCCGCCATGAGAGGAATGTGCTCCTGCAGTGCGTGCGCTACGTTGTCCGAAACAACTTCTTCGGCCTGGAAAGCAAAACAACAGAGGAGGATAGAACAGACAAAGCATCACCAGCGATCCAAAATGGAGAGCAAGAACGGAGGCATGAAAATCCATCAGAGAAAGCAGAAGCTGGTGATCAGGAGGATGTAGACACAAGTAACCAGATGACACAAAGCTGGCAGGACCAAAGTTTGCAGAGGGATCAAGTACGCACAGAATCATCAAAAGACTATGTGGCCTCGGCAGTGAGTGCTGAACAGGTTGTAGGGAATTTCATCCATAACGCTGAAGAGACGACTACAAGAGACTGCCACAGCTCAACCACAGATACCTCCAATATTTATGATGACGAAGTATGGGAGAACCCCGCTGCTGTTATATGAAATCTCACGGACGGATATTAATAAACCTTATTTTGTTGATCTTTATACTTTCAAATCCTTTTTTTTTTATTTTCAATGACCCTTATTTCTATGTAATGATAGTTTCATTAAAGCTCCAGTGAGGAACGTTTGGATTCTTTATTTTGGAGGACAAATTGGTACACTATCTCTTTGCTGACCTTGCATGTGTGGTAGCTTCCACCAAAACTTTCCCCCCTGGTGGCTGGCTGCAGTATAGGTTAAAAACTCAGTCTCCGCCATTCATTTGAGTGGGGCTGCGGTCAAGTAGTTATTTCAAAGGAAATAACTATAGTTATAAGGTCACAATGTTTGTATTGATAGTAAATCAAAATAAAATATGCAGACATCTTAACTTTAATTTTAACGGTGAGACGCATTCAGGTGATCATTTTTAGATGATCATTTAATTGACACAAATAAACGTCAATTAATGGGGTACACGCATTTTATACAGTCTATGGGTACAAGACTTCTTTTAATGGAAGAACGGAGCCGAAAAGGCGGGGATAAGCTGAGAAACTCCACATTTTTGTGTAAAACAGTAAGTCCTTCTTGACACAATTTTTTGAAAAAACTTTCAACTTATATACAAGGAAATATTTTGATTTTATATCGAGCAGTATTGTTAAGTAAGAGTTGCACCGTCCATCTGAGCTGCCTAGGGGTATGAATCGAGCACTCTCCTGGAGTCGTCGCCTGGGAAACACCTGAGCTGTCAACCTCTGTTGAGCGTCCAACATTTGGGTAGCAACGTAGACTTGGCTATCGGAATGCGACTGAGTAAAACTACACGAAACAGAGTTTAATACGAAGATATTTTAATATTTCGAAGAGCCTGAGCATAAGTCAGAACTATAGAGTTATAACATGACTGAAGTTAGTGTTAACGTCAACAGCATCGAGTTTAAAGATGTGACCGTCGGGCAGGTTTATAGGACGACAGTAACGGCTACTAATGTCGGGAAAGCTTCAAAGAAAATAGTGATTGAGAAGCCACTATTGAAGGTAATGTACAATATAAAGTGTTAACAATAAACAGGTTGAAGTTCATTAAAAAAAAAGCATAAAAGTAGCTTAAAATTATTTGACGTGAAGTTAACACTAGCTAACGCCTGGTGCATTAAAGATGTTAGCTAACCTGGTTACTCGAAGCTATGTTTGGTTAATGAAGGCAGGGACGTCGCCAGGAATTCTGGGGCCCCTCAAAAGATATCTCAGGGGGGGCCCACCACCACAGCCAACCCTACAAAATTGTTATAACCATGTATTAGAGATGGGATTTATGGCTCTTTGAAGGGAACCGGATCTTGAGGAGCCGTTCAAAAGACTGGCTCTTTGGCTCATTGTGATATTTAGTCAACCAGGGGGAACTCTTTTTATCAAGGACACAATCACTGGTAGCAGTTATAAGATACGATTTGGATCAGAATAATTCAAACTTACACATCCCACTAATATATATATATACTCTATTGGTGGGAATTAATCTGAAATATTGATTATAATTTAATTTGGCATTGTAAACATTCCATAAGATGGTCCCATATCCCCGTGCTTCGACAGTGAGATCACTATTTTGAATTCATTAACTCTCCTTTTTTGTGTGACTTGCAGTCGTTCAGGTTCACAACATCCAGCTCAGCAGAGGTGGTGGCTCCTGGTCTATCTGTAAGCGGTTTACTGGAGTTCACTCCCAAAGAAGAGGAGGAGCTCAGAGACAGGCTGCTGATCCATGTAGATGATGTGGAGACCATTAAAATCCCAGTGCTGGGGTAGGCAAGCAAGTCATGACATATCAACATCTGACATACAGCTGAGATATTGAGGATTATTTAGACACGTACATCTTCTTTAAACAAGTCGTGACACATCAACTTGTTTTCTATGTGTGCATGCATAGGTTTCCAAAGGTTTGTTCCCTTCTAATGGACTCTGATTTGGATTTCGGCTGCATCGCTGCAACAAGTAAGGTGATCAGCAAACACCATCCAATAACCAATGAAGGATCAGCACCAGGTAAATCACCAGGCCTCACTTACAATGAACATAGATGAAATAAAAGACAGCTGTGGGATGCAGGTATGGTAAACAGGATGAATAGTACAGCCACAGATTCAAGAAAACAAGTAAAGGATGCATTGTGTGCAGCATTTCTTCTCTTTTTTAAGCATTAATTAGAGATCAAAATTAAATTCACCCAATGATGATATGCATATGTCTTTATGTGTGTCTAAATGTGTGTGTTTGTACATTAAAGGCTTGTTCCAGGTTCATTACAATGGAGACCCTTCAGTCAGACTGTCGCCCTGCAGTGGAATCATAGCAGCTGGTGCCACCCAGTGGCTCAAAGTGGAAATGCGTACAGATGGACCCAGGCTGATTGATGAGAAAGCTCTGTGAGTGAGACTTCCAAGACTGTAAAAAGAGATTGAACATTACATTCTAAGTCGTAACATTTTGTAGAAGTGTGTGAAATTAGCATATAACACTTTTGTTGGTCACAGAGTAAATAGAGAAAGCTACTTGAGCCTCACCCTCTTTATATTCTAGGGTGAAATTCCAGAATCGCTCTGCTGTAGCTCTGAGAATCAGAGCTGAGGTGGTGGACCAGCATCTTGAGATCTTTGACATGCAGGTGAAGTTAAGATCTGAGGAGAATTCTTATTGCACGTACTTGACCTTAAGAACTGAGGTGTTTTTTTTTTGGGCCACATTAAATGGCGTCCATATAAAGATGTTTATTTATATATTTCTTTACAGGGAGCTCCTCTGTCCTGTCTCTGGTTTGGACCCCTGTATTTTGGGACATCTTGTGTTGAGAACATCGTTCTGAGAAACAACGCACCCCAGGCTTGTGACTGGGTCTGCCTGCTCCAGAGAACTGCTGCTGGGACCGAGGCGGTGAGTAGTACCCTTAAACACAAACATGTCTCTCCCTAGGGGGTGATAGTAGAACTCAAAAGGAATCAACAAGGCTGTGATGACTCTGTAGGGAATAGACCTCCAGAAGAGCACAGACGCCGCCCTGCTGGAAGGAACGAAGAAGTGCAGGAGCCCAGCCACCCGGGACGTGTCTCAGGTCTTGGTTTGTGTCCCAAAACAGGGTCGCCTGGGACCATATGACCAAGCCCCAGTGACAGTCCGATTCAGCCCCTTCTGCAAGAGGTACCCTGTCTTTTTGAGTGTCTTACATTGTCTGAAAGCAACATAAAATGCATGTTTTGAGTCAGCATTTGAACTAAATTAATTCTAGTGTCCTCTATGATGTGAGACATCTACATTAAATAAGATTTTCATTGGGGGAGAGAAAAAGAAAAGGTGTTACTCCCCGTCGGGGAATCGAACCCCGGTCTCCCGCGTGACAGGCGGGGATACTCACCACTATACTAACGAGGAGCAAGTTGTAGTGTAAAGGGCTTCTTGAGAAATTATTTGAACTGCCACAAAATTGCATGCTCTGTCTTTTAGCGCGCATGAAGATGAGAAGCAGGACTCCTCAGCCAGCCGGCAAGACTTCTGCCTCTTCCTCCTGTTTGAGTCGGTGGGAAGCAGACATGGCTTCACTCACCATACTGGTAAACACAACACACACTCACTGGGAACACGCGGCAATCCCATATGGTCTGAGCGAGGAGTTGAGTTCATGTAACCTAGGTAGATCACTCTATCCTCCTCTTTAAACATGTTCAACCACACTGACTGCACCTCATCTCTGTCTCCTCAGCTCACAGCAGTGTGGAGCTGGCAGTGACTGGATCAGGACTGCCTGTGGCTCTGGTGCCAAGTCCCTCTCCAAGATTTGATTTCCTTACCTGTGTGAAAGGTCGACGTGTTGACCTGCTGTGTGTGCTGCAGAACTTCTGCCCTCGACTTCCTGTAACCTTTCGTTTCCGCAAGTTAGCACATTTCACCAGCAAGCCCTCCTCTGGCACGATCCCGCCCGGGCAATGCCAGGTGAGACTGGGGATTGATTCTTTTATTTATAAACCCAAGTGCAAGTGTGACCTCTCCGTTTCTGTGCTCCCCAGGATGTAGTTTTGTCTTTCACTGCACGGCAGCAAGGGAGCTTCCAGATCTTACAGAAGCTGGATGTGTTAGGTCACGTTGTTCGGAGGGGAAGCAGCGCCCCTGAAGATGAAGCCGGACTTGAGCTTTGCAGCTTCCACACCGTCACCCTTCACTTGTCTGCTGTCTGCTGCATGGAGACCACACACCCCAGGCCTAAACTAAACCCTGGTAAATATCAGCGGCTGAATCTAGTTAGTGTAGATTCAGAGCTAGTCTGAAAAAGCATTTAAAACAAATCCAAGGTATACAGCTCCAAAATATCACCCTTTATTGTCCCAAACTCGCCGGCTACTGTAGCTTTGAGCAACTGCTTTTCTAACCCAGGGGGAGAGTACATTTGTTTTGGACACATTTAATAACATTTGGTCTCCTTGTGACTTTTTGGAGCTGCAGCACAGTTTATTGGGGATTGATTTAAAACCAACCACAGCATGTGCTCATACAGAAACATGCATACCATTACAGCAATGTGATGCAATCATGTGTCTTTAATAGGGCTGTCAAAATAACACATTCAGTTTGATTAATTCACCCAAGAAAAAGAACACGTCACAAGACTAATGCAGATTAATGGCTCTCTGATGTCATATGTCACAGTTTTGTAAACATGATAAAACACATGCCATGAACTTAATTGGTTTTTGATAATTATTATTATTTTATCCATATGAGAGAGATTAATAGGAGCCCCCGTCCTTACTCTCTACCTCTCTTGTTCGGTCTTAGTTGTTGTTTTTAAAGCTTCTACAGAGTTCTGATGGAGCTCTCCTGACTGACTTTCCTCTGAACCAGCTGATCTCTGACATCCTCTAATTGACTCTTTCACAGGCCTAACCCCAGCAGTAACCAACCCAACAGGATCTCAGCCTCACGTTCAGTTCAGCGAACTGGCTCGCTGCCGCGGGATGGCGCATGCTGCTGTCCTCAGCGCCGACAAAACACGACTTCACTTACAATGCAGGGAGTGGAGGCGGGACAAAGAGGTGGAGGAAGAGGAGGGGAGGGAGTTCCTGGCTTTCCCCAATGACCGAGCAGCGAGCATCCGGCCTGCCTCTGCACATCGACAGTACAGGTAAAGGTCAATGAAACACTCTTTCACAGGGTTTGTGAAGTCAACTTAGTATCACACCTGATTTTACAGGATACACCTTGATGTCTAAGAGTCGATTAAAAAACTGTCTTCATTCTTCTAAGGACCATCTTCACCGGTGTTCAGCGCTACCGCTATGTGGACACAGACTACTCTTTTACCGAGGAAGAGGAGAAGCAGAGACGGCAGCATCGGCAGGTTTACAAAGACTTCATCAAACAGCTGAGACAAACACGCCTGGAGAAGATCAGGGAAAGGTTGGCTCTGTGAGGAACGTTCTTTGACTTGAAGGCCTATTTCAAAGACTTTTGAAGAGTGAATGTTTTTGTTTTTTGGAATAATAGACAGCAGGAGGAAGTGGAGGATGATGTGGATATTGGGATAGTTCCTGCTCAAGGGCTTGTCCCACCTTCACTCCACATTGGCGACCTAGAGAGCAGCAAAATCCTAGAGATGAAGCCAAAGTGCAGCAATGCTTTCCAAGGAATCAAAGGCAGCTGCCCCAAAGATATGATGTCCAACATGCGACAGGTCAAATATTTTTTTAATGAATTTAACTGGTGAGAGATCTCTTACTAAAGGCTGTCTGTTATTGTCTGAAGGTTTCAGAGGTAATGCATGCAGTTCCCTCTACCAGCCAGGAGGTGGCAGACTGCAACAAGACTCTGAGTGCACAGGAGCTCTACCAGGTTGAAATAGGTGAGAGCTTTAATGCCAGTGTGATTTCATGTCATCTTTCTCTTCAGTGCCTCTCTGAAAATAAACACGAGTAAAAATCTCTCCTGCTCTCCCTCAGGTCCATTGTTGGTGGACTTTGGTGAGGTGTGTGCTCAGTCCGTGTGTGTTGAGAAGCTGCAGCTGATCAATCATCTGTCAGTGTTTGTGTGGGTGCAGTTGGAGGTGCACTGCCCAGAGCTGCAGGGCTCCTCACCCCTCTCCCACGTCCTCCCACCCTGCTCCCACAACACTTTACCCCTGACATTCCAGAGCAACAAGCTGGGTCCTTTCTACAGGTCAGTTGGTAAAACAGCCGAACATGTTTATATTGTATTGACACACGTTTAAAACTTACACGCTTCTTCTTCTCCAGACCCGTGTCTTACTCTGTGAACCAGAAACACCCCGGGCAGATACTCGTCCAGGCTCAGGTGGTCCCAGTGGCTTTGGAGGTGTCCACCACTCTGCTGGTGCTCCGCCCCACCCCGAATGTGCTTGCCCAATCAGGATACAGGAGCTCAGTTACCCTTCTGAACCAGCGTAACCACCCTGCAGAGTTCACATGGAGACCTGTCGTCACAGAGAGCGGCATCCTGTTCTCCATCAGACCTGCTACAGGTGCAATAAGTGCAGTCGGATTTCCCTCACAGTCAAAACATTGCAGTGAAGCTGATCCTACTTTTCTCTCTCTCTTCAGGCACAGTGGAGCCACACAGACAGCTGGACTGCGAGGTGGTGTGGCATCCATCCTTCTCCTCCCCTGCAGAAGGAGACTTTGACCTCTGCGTCCACGAAGGCAACACCCAACGCCTGCACTGTGTCGCCAAGGTTAGCTTTAACATAGATTAAGAGAAGAACAGCTGCGGTCAGCTCGGATTTATTGATTCAAATAGAGATAAGTTTGACAACATAACTTTTCAACACAGTCCTGCACCGCAAGCCACTTCTCCACCATACATCTCTTGTAGGGGTTTGCAGCTTTGCGGCTGTAGGTCAAGGAAAGCAAGTTTACAGTGAACAGTTAAGAGTGGGTGGGTGTTGTGTGGGATTTGGGTCATGCCATAACTGGATGCCAGCCTTTAATTCTCTGAGCTACTGTCCACATCTGCTTATATTCTGCTATTCTGACATATGAAGTTTATTTCAGAGTTTACTCTTCAGGACTGAATCTTCCTCATCTTTAACAGAGTATATGATCCTCACTGAGACATCTGTGCCTGTTTATTATATTTCTGATAGAAGACAGCAGTAAGGTTTGGTGTGAAATCATTTAATCACATTATTTTGGAGTTTTAAGACAGATGTTTACACACTCACAAGAGCCCCAAATGTAGCATCAGATCATCCAGGTACATGTACTTCTGTGCTGCTCAGGAAAGCCATGATAAAAAGTAAATAGCACAAAGATTTCCAACAATCTAAAAGGTGATTCATAAACCAAATGAAATGACCAAATAGAAAGAGCGTATTTGTTTTTACTGAAGTTCAACAATCATATGAAGCAAAATCCATCACAGAGGCAGCTATTGATTCCTCCTCTGACAGCAGCCTCAGTGGACCAGAACACAGCAACAAGCAGTGTTTAAAGTGAACATTGTGACTGTTAAGCTTCTTTTTCCTTGCAGTGTAAAATCTCTCCTGCTCACTTGCTGGTGTGTGTCATCATCTGTAGATTGCTCTCTTCACTGAGTCCTACACATGCTGCGAATACACACACACACTCGCTCTGGGAGCTGTCAGAAGCAGTTTTATAAAATGTGGGGAAACCGGTGACTAGATTTAAATGAGACAAGGCAGGTTTGGGGAGAGTGGGTGGTGTAGAAATGTAGAGCAAAATGCTTTATAACAGGAGAGTGACAACAGTGAGGAGATGTTCATCTTTCAAACCTGTGTGTCTCTCAGGTTAGAAGCACCTGTGTCCAGCTGGCAGAGACACGACTCTCATTTGGATCAGTGCCTCTTGACATGCCTTCTATTAGAACTGCAGTCTTACACAACACTGGACAGAATCATGCCTACTACCAGGTACACACACACACACACATGCAGACACTTAAAGCAGCCATACATGTGCAACCAAACAAGAAATCATCCTTCTCTCTCTGCCTCCTTTTGTTCGTCTGATGCAGGTGCTGGATGTTTCCCCTCTCCCAGGCTTGCTCCTGAGTCCATCAGAGGGCGTGGTGCCAAGCGGGGGGCAGGCTGCACTGCAGATCCACTTCAGCCCTGACTCTGTTATCAAGTTTGACACAAGAGTCGAGGTAAGAGAGGAAAACAACCGGCTCCTGAAGGACAGGAAGAGGAGAGTTAATGTACATACGCTTGTGTGTGTGTGTGTGTGTGTGTGTGTGTGTGTGTGTGTGTGTTACAGATTGCTCTGAGGGGCATGAAGTCCATCGAGCTGAGAGTGGGCGGATCAGTGGAGCCTCCAAATGTAGACATCAGTGTGGTGAGTGAGTGTGTGTGTCTACAGGAGTGATAAACAACAGCGAGGAAACTGGCTACACAAAGAGATTGCATAAAAGAGAATAATGTAGAATAATGTAACTCTTTTTATTATGAGCTTAGAGCGGAGACAATTACCTAGGAATGAGCCAACTAGGCAAGGGTTTCTGGGAAATAAAAGGCATAGTTAGTGACATACTGGCGTGGCTTTTTCCTTGCCTGTGCATAAGCAAGCTGGTTCTTAGAGGGTTGACTAGTTGAAGCAACTCTGAACCAGCAGTAGCTCTAGCCCAGAACGAGCACCAGGGCCGCTTTGGTAGAAAATGGGTGCTTGTGTTACTCCTGGTTGTAACTTTTACTCCAAGGACAGACTAGTCGGCTTATTTAAGGTGATAGAACAGGAAAGGAATGGTCTCAACACCTAAAAAATGCAATGGCAGTATGTCTTGTTGCAGAAGTTTTCTATAAGATGACAGAACTTTATGACATATCACAGATTTCAAATCAGCTTCAAAACAGTTAAAAATGCAACTCCTGATTGCTTCACAATGTCTGAGTTTAATGTCATCAAGTGTCGGCACTTCTCTCAAGAAAAACAGACCAAGAGGAGTCCTAACTTTAAAAAAAGTCTGTCATAAATCTATCTTTATTGATTTGCATTATTCCTCCCCTGCTTTTTTAAAACCTCTCTTGCATTTTGACAGCTTTTCAATCCGTCATCATCCTCTTCATCTTTCTTACATAAGCTGAAGTTTAATCCGCTTCTATCTCTATTGTACTCTTCTCCGCCACAACCTCCTTTAACTTCAGGACTCGATGATTGTGGCCTTGTATTTACCCAGGTTGTTGTCAAATAAATCAATCCATATTTCACCCCGTGCTGCGAGTGCAATCAGTGTAATGAACAGTTAGTTCTCTGTATTGATTGCTCTTGTCACAGAGGATTCATTTGTAAACAATGATAGTTGGAATAATGGGGAGAAATTTGATTTGAGAAGCCTTGTACGTAACCCGCGACACATCGAGTACAGATTACAAAGCGAATGATAGACGAGGCTGGATTTATAATTCAGAAGTGGGCTGGGTAGTCTGGTGATGCTCCTTAGATGGAGGAGAGAAAACGATCCAGTCTCAGATGATTTTTAGAGATCTGTTTTTACTTTGAACATGTTCAGTGTCATCCTTTTTGGAGCAGCGTGTCGGCTGTATCAGCATTGTTGAAAGTTCAGCGTCAGGGACAACACAGCTGCATTAAACAGATAATGCAATGACCTTCATTTCCCTCGCTCCCTTATCAATCCCACCAATTTACAAAGTTTCCCTCGCCAGACTGTGACACAAAAGCTCATTATCAGCCTTTAGAAGACACTTTCATTAACTCCAAATGACTTGATATGAAGAGAAAGGAGTGCCCGGCCTGCTTTTCTATTTATCAACAATCCAAGAAGTTGTGTGGTAACAGTTCAACTCACAAAAAGCTTTGGCCTTCACTGTGAAACTATTATATAAACCCGAGACTGTGTAGGTGGACCATTGAGCCGCTTCACTAAAAAGTAAAATGTGTATTCTTTTGATTAGGACTTGGACGATGGTCCTACACAAATTCTGTGCAGCAACACGTCTTCACTTCGACTTTATCGTACAGAGAAAGTATTGGAGGAGTGAAGGACGGACAGAGAAAAGATTCGGTTATCCACCCACATGACTTTCACTCACTGGGAGATGGACGTTTGTAGAACTCAAAACTCAGCAGCTGTGTTAGAAGCAGCTGTTGTTCCATCGCTGAACAAAAGATAGAAGAAAACAGAAGACTAATGTGTCAGGTGTGCTACAGTGGTGGTGTAAGGAGGAAGATAATACAGCTGACTTTGTTTGAGCGTGTGTGTGTGTGAAGGTGTGTCTCTATAGAAACAGTCAAGGATGTTCTGCTTTTGTACATCTGTAGTTTATCAAAGAAAAGAATGATTCTTTCTTCTTCATTGTGATTTGCTGCAGCTTATTTTTCATCTGGAGTGAACTTTTAAAGAAGATGGAAACTAAACTGAAAAGAGAGTTTCATTTTTCAGCTTGGTGCTCGATCAAAGGGCGATGAGTGTTACCTTTCACCTCTCCTGTTTGTAAATGATTGGGTTTTTGAAATGTCATGATTAGATTCCATTCTGATGCATTAAAAAAAGGCTGACCTCTCACCTTGTATTTCAATTAACTCTTAAGATGACTGTTATCTGCTTCTGTTTGTCTCTTCAGTCACAGTTCCAGTTCCACGGCGTCCACGCAGGATCTCGGCGGGCGATACCATTCACTCTGACAAACCGCTCCCCAGCTGCAGCCCGGATCGCCTTCGACCTGTCAGAATACGAAGACTTCTCTTTGCTTACGCCCTCTGAGAGTACGCGTTCACACCACACGCACTGCAGCTTATCACACAGTTACGTGATGAAGTTGGGAAGTGTGTTCTTTGCTTTCTTTATGTAATTGTTTCCATCCTACAGGTGAGGAAGAAGGTGTGAGTGTTGTGGAAGTTCAGGGCCACCAGACATTAGACTGTTCTCTCGTCTTCTCCCCCACCCAGGTGAGACCTCAACCTCCATATATGGTCATACAACCCACTCTACATGCATAAGCCTGGCATGGGTTTCCTTCCTTTTCCTATCTGCATGCTTGCACACTTCCACCATTAAAAGTTACAGGTGCAGAATTTGACCTTGTGTCTCTAGCAGCTGATATCAAACCGGAGCAGGTGTTAAAGTGTCTGCAGTAAACTTTAATTCCTCTATACAGCTTATAAGTGCTGACAGAGATCGCATAATGCCTTCAGTCGTAATAAACCTGTGGCATACGTGTTTATCTGTAAGTGATACATTAAGTCAGAGAGATGTCTTCCTGCAGGCAGCCAGTTACGACTTCCACCTGCCCCTGAAGGTCAACGGCGTCACATGGCCTGCTGCTTCTTTTCCTCCTCTCTCCACTCCGCCCTCCGCCCCCGCGCCCTCCTCTCTGACAGCCGGCAGCAGGCATGTTGTCAAACCTCGTCCTCAGTCTGCCACTGTGGCGACAAAAGGGTCACAGCGCATTCAGGCCACAGGTGGGTCAGAGTTGTGTTTGTGATTTCAGTTCAAACACTATTCACTTTAAGTGTGTGCCTTTTTTGTGAATTAAATGAACAATTCTGTCTCTCATTTTTTGGTTTCAGTGCTGTGTGCACCGCTAGAAATGTCCCCATGTGGCCTCCAGTTCAACGTGGAACCTTTGGCACCAGAGTCTGATATTGTCACAAAGGTATCAACACAGCTATATCTGTACACTCTTTTTTTCCTCCCTCTATTTCCATGTTTTCACATCCCTCACCTTCTCCTCTCCCTCTGCAGATGGTGGAGCTGAAAGCAGCGTGTGAAGAGAGCATGTTTTGGCGTGGAGGCGTCAGGGAGTATGTCAGCTGGTGGTTTGACTGCACTTCAGTAGGATGTGATTCAGAGCTCCGTGTGTGTTCGCTGTCTCCATCATCAGGCCGCCTGAGGCCCGGAGAGTCCGTCTGCTTGGTCGTCAGCATTAGACCTGAGGCCCTCAGAGCAGGTGAGAACTGATATAGACCGATACTCGCACGCATGCAGCATGATGGATTACTCCATCTCTCACTGCCTCGCCTTATCTGACACATGCAATTAGACATCATTGTGAATTTAGATTTGCACATGGGTCTGTTTTAGATAAAGTAAAACAAATTGATCCACACTCTGATACATTCTCATGCAGTTGAGATCATTAAACCACACAGCTTCTATCATCTTTGGTGATGGACGATGATCACAGAGTTATCTCTCACCCTGGCTCCCTGCCTTATAAGGCGATACTGAAGCTCCTGATGCTTAGAGCCACCAGAAACGTCAGCCACAGCAGAATATTCCCCCCGTCTCCTGACATTAAAAGTGACAGAATGGTACGTTTTCGCCTTTATATCTGCAGTATCAGACAAAGAGTGCAAGGTAGTCTTAACGCAATGGTCAACGCCACTTCTGCACACTCAGCCAACAAGAAATGACTCCTACTTTTATATACTTCCTTCAATCATTCAAATTTGGGTGATTAAAACCTCAGAACACACATTTCTTCTCCATCTTCACTCAGGCTTTAATTTTTCTTTGTGTGTAGGAGGCTGTGACAATCATCACATCGCCAATCATATTTGCTCCTGTGGAGAATTTCACTCAGTGCTTTCTGCTAAGTGCAGGCTTTCCAGAGTGATCACAGCAGCTCAAATATACTGCCACGAACAGATGTTGTCTATCTTCAGTTGAATTAACTTTTGTTTTCCATGCATGTTTTTATTCATGATGGAAACGATGCATATAAAATAAGCATCTGTGGTCAAACACAAGTGTTGTTGCATAAATGTGATTAAAGTCAATTTAGATTGCTGTTTGGTTTATAGAATTACACAAGGAGTTGAATTTGAGGTTTGTGTATCACGTAAAATTACTTTGACAACCTGCAGACAGAATTAATCATCTTAAAGACATCAGAAGTTTCAGTTCTGCAGTTTTTCACAGGACAAACCGACCCGTTCGTGTGCACAGAAGCAAACAGTTCTCTCTGATTACCTTACAACAGTCTGTCGCTCGTTGCAGAAGATTTTATGACCCTGTTTGTTGTGCGTTGATGTTGCTCGCACCAGTTTAAGACTGCAGATGGAGAAGACACATGGTGCTCCTGAATGGCTGCAGAGGGAGTCAGCAGAGTAGAGCAAAAAGCCTTCAGTACAGGCTTCTGTTGTATTACAGAGCCAGTAAGAATCACTCATTAATCTTTATCCTGTCAGGTTGGAACGAATACCATCATTGAAATACAACCTTCCTCCCCCCTGCTGTGTGATTACATGTCAGCCAGTGAAAAAATGCAGAATAAAAGTGGGAAAAAACAACATCAAATAAAAATAGATGAATAAAGCTAGAGGCTGATATTGGAAGGTGCCATGTATACTGATTGAAGACGCTTTGATAGCAGCAGAAAAACTGGATTTGTACATTTTTCTTCTTCTAGTGTCCGGGAACACGACCAAACTGTCGCTGCCTCTTTACCTGGGAGACGAGGAGGGCGAGGAGGCTGGAGGACGAGGAGACGATCAACCCTACAGAGAGCTCTCCATCACTGTGACTCTCCAGCTTCCTCGTATCACCATCCACCCGCCTCAGATCCTCCTCACACCTGTACCCCTGGACACCAACGCAAGTGCTGCAGTGACCCTACTGGCGTCAGGATATCCGAGGTTGGTGCGCACATATAAACACACAAAAGGCTAAAAAATCCTCGTGTGGCTGCAGCGTTTTCTGAATGACCAACTTTGGATTGCAACACCTACATAAACTGCTTTACGATCACAGTTGTAGTCATCTGTGTTTCAGCTAAGTGGAGCAATAACACTGATGGATTTTTATTGTATTTACATTTTTTCTCCCAGCCTGAGGCCGTTAAGCAGCTGTGTGGAGCCATTGGAGCTAAATAAAAGCAAAGTAAACACAGGACCATAAACTGATTTATTCATTTCACTGGGATTTCTATCAATCAAAACAGGGCTCATTCACTGGCAGGCCTGCACTCCTGTTCCATTTCACTCACATTGTAAGCCAAAACGCTAATCCTCTCTCCTCTGTGGTTTACATTGTTATTCAGATTTCACAGTAGACAGCAGTCTGGCTGCACCATTTACAGCCCTGGCAGCATTTCCAGACCCACTGCATGTGACATAGAGCCTTTCCTCAATCAGGGCCACTCTTTATACTGTAATATCTTAATAAAACAAAACAAATAGGATCAAACGCAACAAAGGATACATCAAAAATGACTATTTAGCTCTCAGCTAGTACGCAGAAAGCTATGTATAATGTAGCATGGAAGAACAAAGGTTCAATTATAGATCTAAGCTTAGATCCATACAGCTGAATATTCCATGAACAGCTTTCACGATGTATCTAACAGTGAGTTGATTACGTGACAGATTTGTTGTAATTTTACCATTAAAAACACTGTGAAGTGAACAGACCCAGACCAGGATAATTAGCATTTCATCTGTCTGCAATTTTCAAGCACAGATAGTTGCACTCAGTAGCCTCTCTGTAGCTTTCAACATTGATAAGATGGTGATATTATTACACACATCACACCTCAATCTGTCTGCAGTGGAACTACTATATCAGCTGAAGTGGATGAGGTGAAACTGCAGGATGGAACCACTCAGCCTGTCTCTGTCATCTTCCCAGAGGGCAACAACATCCCTCCCCGAAACCAGGATCAAGATCAGGTACAGCCTCGCACTCGGACTAGTTACGCCCGAATAAGTCATGCAGTCAGACACAAGTGCGGTTGTTGAACTTGTGAATAAAACCATGTGAATGTTTTCAAATATTCAAAACATGCGATCATGGATGAGTGAGCAACATTTCAATGCTGCGACTCTCACTCACACAGTTGCTGTCTTTTGTTTCGTTATCTGGCGACAAGTAATCTGCCGTGGTGTGAAAGTCTCTGTAGGCATATTAATCCAGGCCTACAATAAGTCTCAAAGGACCTGCATCTACAAAAGCTGATTTATCTGTGATTTTCTCTACATTCCTGCAGGCCTTTATGTGTTGTTCACCTCACACTGCTCAGATAACTTCACATCTTTATCAATTCCACTTGCAACATGAGGCTGATGTCTCCCCGCTCCGTTTTTGACAATCTGCCCAAATCTGTCACCGACTCCATCTGGTGATCAGTCGTCACACGTTTTAATAATATGACAAGAGGAGCTGATTCTTCTGAGTCCTGCCTGTCACTTTAAGAGATGCTCTCATTAACTGTGTGCTCTCATCCCATCTTTCTTTCTGCAAACACAGAGACGTCTGAGTGGAATCCAGAACCAGGAGGCCAGTGAGACCTCTCTCACCTGCTGTGTGTTGTTCTTCTCTGCTGTACCTCTGTCTCTTTGCACGACTATCACCTTCACTGACCACCTCCACAACAGGTAACTGCCTATTTGAAAACACAGGCCCTTATATCTTCATCCCACTACTTTTATACTGTGCTTTTGTGACTGCTGTGTCACAGAGTATCCCAAACTTCTGCTCAGAGGAAGAAGGATCGCAAATAGAGGAGGAGAATGAAGCGAGGAAACATGAGAAAACATCACAACATCACCATAGTTTCCTAACTGAGTTAAGATCAGCAAAACAGTCACTGAAGCGTGCCTGGAAATGCATCATAAAAAAGAAATATCTCGCCATCATAAGCCCATTTTACTTGCTTCTGCATGATTTTTTAAATGTGGTGCAGGAAAGAGACTTCACACTGTGCGAGGGAATTGTAAATGATGCAAGGCCGAAGCTCACAATATATGTGCTCACACTGTACAGGTTGAGTCAGGACGTGGCTTAGACAGTTGTCAATAATGCTTCCTTTGAAAACTTCCACACACAGACGTTGAAGCCTTGGATCATGAAGTACAATCGGCACTTTTCTGACATGACAACAGAAGATGAAAGTGAAGAAGCTTTGTGGTCGAGTAGTATTGGTTTAGAATGCAACAAGTAGTCCTAATATTATGGCTGATTAGTGTGTATCTGTGTATTTCAATCTGCAAAAAAAAAGCCCTAAAGTTTGAGAATCAGAACATAGAAATGCTCCAGGTGGCAATCAGGGATGGGCGATCAAGCTGAAAATTGGTCCTTCTTCAAAATCAGTTGTGCGGCCTCAGTAACCAGCTCCAAAAAATGATCTGTAGAGATTAAATATGAATTTGCTATGGCCTGCTTTCATTTCTGCATGTGCCCCTTTAATAGGCAGAGTTCAAACACCTTCACCTTCAATACCACAGACTTTGAACTATCATACAATGCTGCTTTTTAGCCTTTTATTAACCTGATCTCCCTCTTCTCTCTCTTTTCAGATTCAAAGTGAAGCTGTGTGCCATCGCAGACAACAGTCAGCTGACAGTCTGGCCCTACATGGCCCTGCACCGCTCTGATCAGCAGATAGTTCTCAAAACTGGTACTGAAAACACAAACAGCATGACACATCTCACTTAAATACTGCTTATATTACAAGTTGATTAGGCTCCAATCAGTACAAACATCACTTCTTCTTTATTCTCTGTATTCAAGTATCTTTCCTTGCATCTGATTGGTTTATGTGCAACATTCAGGAGCCACAGCGGTTGAGGCCATCCTTCAAAGTTACCACACACCGAGTCCTGCTCCTGGTCGCAATTCCTCCTCCTCCTCATCGTTTGATCACAACAGCTCCTCAAACAACACCCCGGTGTCAGGTCAGACAAGTGAACACACAATCACTGAATGTTAGTGCGATATGTTTCTTTAATTTTCACTAGTTCTGTGTTTATGTTGGTCCTCCTCAGACTCCTACCCAGGCAGTGACAGCGTGAGCAGCCAGGGCAGCTGCTGTCCTGATAGAGACACCCCAACCAATCCTGGCGTCCCAGAATTCTGTGCTGCGAACTCAGACGAAGGGCTATTTCACCAGACGGTGTTGTTGGCTGTGGAGAGGTGGTTTAGCCTCTTTGGGTGGCTGAGCGGGCCGCATCCTATCTCTGTGCCACACACACTCAGAAAGTAAACCTACGAGACTCCTCAGAAGAGTAACGTCATAGAGTTTTTACTTTGAAGGACTCGAGTGTGAACACTTTTTCTTTTCTCCTCCAGAGTCGTGTCAAAAATTCAGATGAGTCATTCCAGCGGACGGACCTGTCGAGTCAGTCAAAACAAAGACTCAAGGTGTGTAAAGGAGGGGATTTTCAGCCCCCACAGTCAGAGCAGACAGGTTAAGTTTAGGGCTTAAAAGAATTAACATTCAACTCCAAAGTAACAGGCAAACTAAGGCAGAACCATAATAGCATGGCACAGCATTAGATCTTTAAATCTATTTAACAGCTATAATGGAATAGGGAAGGATTCAAAGTCTCCTCCTCTGCCTTCTAAAAGCTGCTTTATGTAGAGAACTCAAAGATAAACAGAGGCTTTCATGTGCAAATAACATTTCTCTGTGTTTTAAATTGTAACCAGCAGCTTTCTCCAGTTTCTATAGGTTATTAATTCTTGGAGAACTTCAATAGGTTGAGGAAAATAATCAATGATACTTGAACTGGAGCTCTGGTGGGATTTAATTTCCTCTCAGTGGTGGCATCGATCCGTCTTCGCTCACAGGAGACATAACTTCATTGTGTTGTTGTGTCTAGGTCTGTAGTGGACATGCTTCATCACCTGACTGGCAAACAGATCCCAGGGATTTCTCGCTGTCAGACGTTTTCCAGTGATATACACGTGCGCACGCCTCAGCTGATACGACAGCACGAGGCTATGCTGGCGTTTCTAAGGTAGGCCTTGCACACCTATACACAATGCATCTGCAACATCATGACTAGACTCTGTCACTTGTCTTCTTCTTGTCGTGTTCAGAGTGCAAGGAGCCCGCCTTTGTCACATCAGACCTGAGTACTTACTGGATCTGCAGGAGTTCAAACACTGGTGCTCCCTGCAGGTGAACACACACATGAACCAACACATTCAAGACGCCATGGCCAGTAGGGCTTTGCATTGTGGGAAACAGTTGGTAGGGAGACTGGTCTGCTGCATACTGAGAAATGTTCCTGAATCAGTACGACATCTGGGTAGTTAATCTCTTTAACGCAAGTGTTACATATGGTTCTTTTGTGTGTGTTCCTCTCAGGCGAATGAGGATGAACCTGGACTGGACTACAGCAGCGTTGACTATGAGTCTCTGAGCAAGCGATCCTGGACTGATGTGCTGCTCCAAATATACAAGGTCTGTACATCTATGCAGCAGCACTAGCCTTCTTTTTCTCTGTAATATATATAAGTGCATTTAATAAAGTGTAAGAACCAATTCCCCCTGTCAATCCCTCGTACATTCTACACTTAGCTTGCTCTCCTTTTTGTGTTTCTCTCCCTTCAGGCAGCTCTCTTTAAATAATTGATTATTATTGACGGTCAAATAAAGGTTAGATCAAGGGTTGAAAACCATTTGACCTGACAGATCCTGACATCTTAATGAAAGCTTGAGAACACTTTTCTACTCAGAAACAGTGTGTGAAAGTGTTTCTGTGAATATAAAGCAGACTCAACCTGGTCTTGTTGAATAGTAGCATCAAGCCTTTTGCTTTTTTTCTGAGGTGCTGGTTTTACGTCGAGTGCAACAAAGCGGTGCGAACAAAATTCCGAAGCAGACCGACTTGGCTGGGATCTTCCAAGTTCCAAGCTCACAGCCGCTGGCCAGCAACATCTACTCATCCTGGGAGCTCCAGGTGCTTTCTTGGCTCAACACACACTACCTGAGCATGAGGGAGACGGTGTGGGAAAGAGGTAGAGCATGCAACATGTACACATTATTCTATCCCTCGGTCAGTTGAGTCTTCCTCAGTGAACCCAGGCTCCTAATTACAGATAATGAATCTTTGCTACACCCGTTCAAAGATCATCTATTTGAAATGACGCCCCAACCTATGCAACCTCTACATGTTACCAAGTGAACTGCTTTTTTTTTCCTTTCTGATAACATCAATAATTCAACATCATCAGCTACATAGCTTTTACACCAGAACCATCTCTAATACTCGGGGCTGTGAATCCCTTAAGAGACGAGTTACCAGACAGAACCATATTCAAAACCCCCAACAGGACCAGTTCTTGTATCCTGTCTCTACTCTTTCCTTAAATATTAATCCACATCTCAGTCTTCTGCCCTTCTCATTTTGAATTATTCACCGACATTGGTGAGCACTACTATTACAATTTCACAATTCCTGCACATCCTCTTGAATGTCAGTAGAACTGTTAACCACTTTTTGACGTTTCTTTTGTTTTCAAGTGGAACTTTTTCACATTAAACAACTTCCTCTACTTTCTAAATTAATTCCACAATGTGAAAACTTCTCCTCACCATTTGGATGGTAATTTAATGTTTGACTGGAAGGCCTAAGTTTTTTTAGTACCTTTTGATGCTTAATATTTATTACTGATGTGCCGGTGATGTCTGCTCGGTAATGGTTTGCAGGTAATGTCCCATCAGCACGCTGGATCATGAATTTCGACCTGGACTTGACAGATGGGCTGGTGCTCGCTGCTCTGCTTGCCGCCTACTGCCCGTACCTGGTCAGTGTGTGTGCACACGTCTCTGAGTGTGTCTGTTAATTCTGCATGCGGACGCTCTTTAATGTGTGTGTGAGTCAATGAGGGATGGTGGTTAATGTCTGTAAGTGGCACTCTGATTGATGTGATGAGGACGCAATTAGTCCTGAACAAGATTAGGGGAGCCTCTTATCATTCTAAGCACCGTTTTGTGTGTTCATGTGTGTGTGTGTGTGTGTGTGTCAGGGATGGAGAGAGTAACCCACTCTGTATTTCATTCCTGTAAGAGTCTGGTGGGGAAATTTGTCTTCCTCCTCAGAAACATCTGTCAAAATGTAAACTTAAAGTCAGATTTAAAAATCGGATATGCAAGCATGTGTTAGTACCAAGCAATCAAACGCCAGAGAGAGAGACCATCCAAATGAAACATGTGGATGTGTAGATACATCTTGTCATTAAAATCCACTTTACTGACGTGTTTCATTCATTAGATCTGCAGCCACTTCAGACGGATGTACACCACGACCAGCAACCTGGAGCAGATCCTTCACAATAACATCATCCTGGTCAAAGCCTTAACTGCACTTAGTCTCAACCTGGATGTACAAGTGAGTATCAGATGGGACTCCATCCATCCATGCATCCATCCCTTTCCTTCCACTTAGAGTCAGGTCACGGTGGATGCAGGCGAAACAAGTCAACCCAGACATCCCCTCCAGCTCCTTCTGGTGGATCCCAGGGCCAGCTGGGATATATAATCCCTCCAGAAAACTCTCGTCTCCTCCAAGTTCGATGCACCTGGCCCCAGGATTGCCACCCTCTTGCAAGAAATCCCTTTTGGATGCATCCTCATTCTTTAAGTCATCGGATGGGACTTCCTGCAAAGCCCCTATGTAGTCAGATGGGACTGGATAGAAGTTATGCACATAAAGATGACTAGTTTAACCATTTCACTTCAGTAGAACAAGCCTATCATCTGAAAAAGAGGAGAAAATCAGTCTGATCTGTGTTACCAAACAGACTTATTCACCCACTCATTGTGGTTTGATCCCAGTTAGTCTTCAGGTTTGACTCCAGGTCAGGCATAACTAATCCGTTACAATCCATTAGCTGGACTGAAACAGGATTTTCCTCCCTTTTCAACACTCTTATTTTATCCCAGATTCAAATAAAACACATAGTAATACCTCAATAGAACATTTCCTCCTGCTTTCTTATGAAGTTGTCAGCTTCTGACTCTGTGATGTTCAGCCCACAGACTTGTCCGACCCAAACCCTGTACAGATGCTCATGCTGTGTGTCCACCTTTATGAGAGGCTGCCTCAGTACCTGCCCCTGCACACCATCACTCTCTCTGGAGGCCTGCACGGCACCTTCAGCAAACAGGTCACACACACACTCACAAAGACACACACACAAACACACACACACACATGCGCACTCGCTGCATCAACTTTGGTCACCTAAATAAAAATATACTGTCTGCCTTGTAAATGAAATTCACGAGCACAGTAAGAGTGAAACGGCTCAGATAATAGCCCCCTGGTCAGATAATGACACACACACACACACACAGAAGCGCACAAACACTGCAACAGAGATGACACACATTAACAGGATTATCTGCACACACACACACACACACACACACACATATATTAATAGGATTATAGATACAGCCACACACACACTAACAGGATTACAAAAACAGACAAATATAGATCTGGGTAATGATCCACAATACCACATTGTAAGAGCGACAAAACAGATGTCAGTTTATTCATGCTAAGCGAGATGGATTGCATTGTTACATTGTCTTCTGGCAGCAGCGTTTGTTGTGTGTGTTTATGTGTATAAATATGTGGATGTTTATGTGTGTGTTTGTGCATTACAGGTGCGTCTGAAAAGCCCATCCTCTAAGCCTATAAAATACCAGGTGTTGCTTTTGGGAGAGGACGCACATCTCTTCTCGCTTCCTGGTGGATCTACCGTCACCATTCCTCCAAAGTATGTTTTTTGAGTATTGTTCTTTAATATAACAAGAACATACACTGAAAGCAGTCATACAGAGAGGGCTAATCGATCTGCAACTGCCCGAGCTATCATCCAATCAATCAATCTTCATTTATATAACGCCAAATCACAACAAACATTATCTCAAGATGCTTTTACAACCACCAAGTCTAGACTGTACTCTAAATTATTAACAAAGGCCAAACATCAAGACAGGATAAGATCCAGCCCCATCTTAAAGACAGGACTCAGTCTGATCTCATCTTAATCCACCATGAGCAGAGCACTTTGCAGCATTTAGCAAGTTACAGTGGCAAGGACAAACTTCCTTTAACAGACAGAAACCTCCAGCAGGACCAGACTCATGTTAGTCAACTATATGCCTTAGAAAGAGGGATAGAGGGAAAAGAAGAGAGAAAGAGAGATGATAGTGGTGAGACGGATAGTAGTAGTTGGAGTGGCAGTCCGTCTACAGCAGCGACTTGGAGGAACCTACGAGACAAGAGAGCTCAGGGACTCCAGAAAGGTCTATGGTCTGTAAAAGACAAACACTGCAAGTCTGGACTCAACAGTAGTGCAAGTTCTCAAGGTCTCCAGGGGTGTTTTGGTGACTTCTGCTCATGGATATAACTGAGTGATTAGTCAGACTGAAACACGATTCACTCGTTGAAAACTGCACTTTTCCCGTTCTGATGAAGAGCTCTGTTTTTCTGCAGTGCACACATATTTAATGAACTATTTACAGGCATGCTTTTCCAGGTTAAGGCATAAATTATCATGCAAAAGGAGTGTCGAGCCATGAAGCTCTAATTATAAAACACTGGAGCGTGTCTTTGTAGTCCGCGTCAACAACAAACTCTTCTCTAAAACTGATATTGTTAGCAAAGAACTGCTGCCTTTGCATCTGCACTTCCAAAATAACTTGTGTGGGGCTGACCTGTGCGCTGAGAAGATAACGAAAACCCCTTTTCAACTGATTCAGCTCAGGGTCCAAGTTAAGTAAATTGAGTTTTGCCTGGAGACTGTGGCTCATTAAAATGTACCCTTTCTGCTCTCAAGTGAAGCCTCTTTACAAAAATAGCCCATGTCCCATTTTGAATCCCCAGATTAACTCTCAGACATACTGTCTTATTTTTAATTCTGTGACTTCATGCAGAATTAGTTTTTAAATTCTGCTAAATCATCATTGTCATAACCCTGAAAGCAGCAGGAGGTTACACAGAGGAAGTTTAGTAGAATCAGTTTGTGAAAAGTTTGCTGTTGTGTTGGTTTTCAGAGCGAGCACTGAAGTGACCGTCCAGTACAGCTGCTCCTTCATGGAGCCTAAGGAGACGGCCCTGCTGCTTGTCTCCAGCCCTCCTGTCGGCCTGTGCAGCACCACACTCTGCTTTAATGTGCGGACACACGTCAGTCACATCAAACCCACAGTATGTACGAATAGACTGATAAACAACACAGCTTTCTGACTTGTTGATAGCTTGCTGATTGTCATTGTATATGATTGTTTGCTTCCTTACACCTCTCCTTAGAAAACTGTGAAGTGCAGATCTCCATGCTACCAGCTGAAGGTGATCCAAGTGCCTCTGACTAACCTTTTCAACACAGATGCTAAGTTCAGGTTGGTGTCTGCATGAATCCAAGTTGTGATAGATGAGCATCTGTGAGGAGCTTTGGCTGGTTATGAAACAGACTGGAAAGTAACATGATGACTTTACAAGACCATCAGCAACAAGACTGATTGTTCCCAGTATTTCCAATGCCTGTAATGTAATTAATAAATTATGAAATTATTAAATATGGTAGAGACAGCCCTATGCATGTAGAGGACAAAATCAGCAAAGACATCAGAGCAACTGATTGGTCAACAGAGGGCGCCAAAATCAACACTCTGCCTGATAAAGTCAGGAAGAATCAGAACACTTAGGTTGTATAGAACAGTTTTATTTAAACCATGACACTGCAATTTTCAAAACTGGCTTATATAATGCTGTTACATAAAATCTGATGACACTGCATACTGCTCATATATTTTGTATTAGAAGATTTTTGCACTCAAACACCTTTTGTTCATATTTGGTATTAAACTGTTAATTCATGATGTAGTTCTTTTTTATTCTTCTTCTGCGCTCTTTGTTTTTGCAGCAGAAACACAAATACTGCAACTAACTTCTACCCACTTAGCCATAAACCTGATTCTTAAAACTGAAACTTGGCACCATGTAGGGGAATCAAAGTTTGCTGTCACTGCAGACTGATCCAAGTCATTAAATGTGAAACAAAAATCAAAATGCTGTCTCTTTTAGTCTCTCTAAAATGTATTTTCGTGTTGCATCCCTGACTTCAAAACTTTTCTCTGTGTGTGTGTGTGACTAGGGTGGTGCTGGTGGAGTCTCCATTCAACCCACTGGAGCCTGAAAAGAAAAGAGACAGCCTGGTTCAGCAGGCCTCATCCAAGGCCAAGTAACACACGCACTGTTCACAGCACAAAGCAGAGACCGCACACACACACCCACATAAGCAAAGACACGTACTGTAGATCCACACAAAGTTAGAGGAATAGATTGACATTGAAAAGTTTGGCATGTCTCCACTTTTGACGGGAGGGATGGCAGATTTTAGTTCCGTTTGAATAAAGCAGAGAATGGTGTTTTTCTGACTCTACAAACAAAAGAAGAGCGACACATGAAAGATGTTTTAGAGCGACTTAATCAGGGAGTTCCCCGTCCGTCCGTCACAGCCTCAGAATGTGAGATAAGGTGGAGGTTTCAGCCTCAGGAGAGCTCTGGGTTGTCATTAAGAGTAGCTGGTTAGTATTCAACTCTTCCCACCAGAGATTTCTTCAAAGCCAAACATCCCTGCTCCTCCTCCTCATCAGGAGTCCACGATGAGGATTTAAAGTAGCTCTGAGGTCATTTAAGGTGCACCTGAATCAGGTTGTGTAGTCTGATATCCATAAACTATGAATGATTCTGATTTTCTCCTCTCCGCCTTCGTTTTCAGTGGAGAGACTTCAGACACGAGCTGCAAGGAGGAGATGGAAGGGAAACCCTCAGATCTCAGTAAGAAGGAAACACACTTACACAGGAGCTGCCGTGATTAATTTTTAAGCTCCTGTGTGTATCTACTATCTTCACTTGTGTCTGCTTGGTTTTGAGTTCTGTGCGTGGGGGTGTGTGTGTGTGCTCCCAGATGGTGAAGGCAGCGAGTTCTTGAGTGCAGTGAGGAGCGTTTATCTGAAGTCAGGCCAAGAAGACACTCTGAACATCCACTTCCTGCCCTTCAGCCCGGGCTCCAAGTACTGCTCTGTGCTGCTGATCTGCCCACAGGTTAGCATGCTGGTTTACCCAACATTTCCTGTAATGTTTATCTGTTATTATTGTTTAGGGGTGTCACTGAGTGTAAGATCCACCTCAGCTCCACCTCTGGCTGTTTCTAGATTGATCAGGAGTTCCTAACCATGTTTGTTTGTGTATGTTCCCCTGTAGGTTGGAGATATGGTCTACATGGTGAAGGCCTCAGCAGAATTGCCGCTTCCTTCTCCTGTCACTGCCAGACCAAGCTCTAATGTCGTGTCCATCCCTCAAAACTCTGGTGAGAATCATTACAGGACAACAAAATAGACGTTTTGGTTAGTTTGACCTTCATGGGCGTGTTATTTAGTGTTATGTTATTCTTTTCCGCTGACAGACCCGGTCGTATGTGTGTCAGTACTGAACCTTCGCTGCAGGGTGGGGCAGGTGTGCGAGGAGCTCCTGCATGTGCCGCTGGTCAATATGGCCTGGGAACAAGCTCTGTCCATCTGGGGTCAGCACAGCATGAGCGCGGACGAACACAGGAGGCGGATGCTGACGCACACTTTGCACAGCAGCACCGTCAGGGCAACCACAGCTGCTCGCAAGCTTCTTAAACAGGTACACACACACACACACACACACACACACACACACACACACACACACACACAGATACACAGATGTATCTTGAGAAAACTTGCTGCCCTTCCTCTCTTGCTTTCTGTAAGGCTGCACAGATGAGAGGTGTGCAAGACAGCAAAGAAGTGGAGTACAGTGTGGAGGTTTCTTTGCCGCAGTGCTTCACTTTACCCAGAACTGTGAGAATACCTGTGAAAGAAGACACCAGCATACCCTGGGAGAACCCTGCAGGTACTACATTTCAAGACCTGACAAAGAAGCATCCACGGATTCAGACTTGATTCATTTATTCATGTCATGAAGTGTTGCAGATTTCTATGCATCACTTTGGAAAAGCCTAAGTCAACTTCCTGAGTCCCTCACAGCTACTTCACCCTTTTATTAGTAATCAAATGATGTCACTGTAAACCCCTCCTCTCTTTGCATCTTTCCTCTCCTCCACAGACTGCGGCTTTGTGGACATCCCTTTCCGATTCCAGGCGGACTCTGTCGGGCACTTTACCTGCCAGGTGGTCCTGAAGTCCTGGTGTGATACCAGGCTCTATATGCTGCAAGCAGACGTTACTTCTCAGGTAGACAGCACCTATAAATACATGAAGTCAAAGTTTGATCGCATGTTGGTGTTTGTGGTTTATGTTTTGAATGCTGACAAAACAACCTGATGTGTTGCCGCAGGGAGGATCCATCCACTTGGACTTCAGGTCGCCTGCTAACCGCTCAGTCACACAACACATCCCACTGGTGAGTGGATTAATGAGTGCTTATCAAGGCAGAGAGTTAATCCTGGAAACAACCTGTTATAAAAACATATTAACATTTCAGCAGATAAAAGAGAGTATCATGAATTTACCGTTTATTTTTACTATTATCTGTCTAATCCAGCTTGTGTGTTTTTCACAGCACAATGAAACCCACCAGGACTGGAGGATGCATGCTGAGCTGCATGGTGAAGGATTCTCCGGCCCGAAGGTTGTGAACGTGCCAGCAGGGACGAAAGTGAACTACCCCCTCTCCTTCCAGCCTGCAGCACAATGCGAAGTCATGGTAATGTATTTATGATTTGTCCTTCATTAGTTTAGTTTTCTGTTGGTTCTCACAGATCTTCAATAAAGTTCAGAGATGTTCACTGACGAGGATTTAAAATGTAAAAAAGGTCGTATTTGAATGGTGCCTCTATTAGGTGTTTTACGGTCCTGTGTGCTTCTTTTCGATGCATTTTGGTGAAAGAATCTGATTTCCACGTACCTTACTCGTTTGCTATCTCCCATATTAACAAACCACAAAAGCAAGAGAGACGAAGAAGAGGCCGTCAAGCTGTGGAATACCAAGTTTGAAGAGTTTGTCTCTAAACTGAACCGAGCTCTGCAAATATTTAAGCTGTCACATTAAATGTTGATGCTTCATTGAAGATACGACAGGAAACTTCCAACCTCTTCACTGAATTCCTTCAATATCATCCGCTCCTGCTTATGCTTGAGTTTCATTTGAGCGATTCATCAACCCTGAATGAACATCAATCCACAGTCTGGGTGATGAAGAGTTGTTGCTTTAGCACAGAGATTCATACAAGTCAAAGAGGATGTCTGATCAGGTTGTAAGACACTGCTTCCTGACTCGGATCATCCAGAAGATCACGTGTGGCAGAGATAACACAACATGCATAGTTTTTTTTGTACAGACCAAACCAGGGATCAACTCGTGATTTGCAGCGACATCATGAAGACAACAAGGAACAAAAAGACCTCCATGTAAGGAACTCGAGGAAGGACTTGCTTGAAATCATGTCACTTGTTCTGAAAAAGTTGTGCTCCGCCCTTGTAGCATCCTTTCTTTAAATGTAGTTGCTTTAATCATGAAACACTTTCTGATAGATCATGAAATCTTAACATTGTGGCCGTTTGAGTTGAGAGCGTACCCAGGATGATTCAACATCAGCATCACTTTGGAGGAAGCACACTGAAAAATCCCCCCCCCCAATACTAATATTCATCACAAAGACATCATCCTTACAAAGAGCTCACTATGTTCCATTTATTTGAGAGTATCTTATTTTTATGCCTTAAACAGGAGCACACTGACTGACTGACTGACTGACGTGTGAAGCTGTTAAGATTTAAGCTTCCTCTGCAGCCTCTTTTGCACATCTATAAACTTTGATTTATGCATTTTTCCTTTAAGATTAAGGTTCAAACTGTATTTTCCCATGCAAAGATTTAAAAAAAATGTTCTTTTGGTGGTTAATCTGTGAACATTTATGTATGTATTCATGTGTTTCACATACTTCCTTATATTTGTATCACTTTTTTTTTATGCAATGAATAAATGTTAAAATCAGTGTGGCTATATTTTTATAATCTTGTTTATAGTTGTTTATTTAAATTTAATTTATTAATAAAAACAGTGTTAAAGAGGAAAAGTATGTTGTGCATTGGCCGGGAATCGAACCCGGGCCTCCCGCGTGGCAGGCGAGAATTCTACCACTGAACCACCAATGCATTTGTGGGAGTGTAACTGGTGGGCGGGGATTAGAAAGATGGTTTGTGATTGGTTGATGGGCTGCCTGTCACTATTGATTAATGGCTTTTTTAAAAAATAAATACAGGAAGAGACGAAACCGTTTATGGATCCGTGTTTAATTCAATCAAACATGTAAATAAATCCTCTCTGTGTGTCACTTTATTGACTGTATGCCTTATAACACGACTGATAAAAAGTGTCCTAAAGTTACCTGTTCCTGGTCCCGAACCCGGACTTCCCCCCCTTCTACAACAGGGCAAGCTATCCTTCCTCAATGACGTCGACGGCACCGAGCACGTGTTTACCCTGAGAGGAGTTCGAGACCAGCCCCTGCCTGTGGACCATGTCGTGTTGCATTGCCCTGTCGGAAAAACCACACACACACAGCTGGATGTCCCCAACTACAGTCACAAGACGCGATATCTGAAGGTATAAGCACACATGCAAGTTGCTAAAAATGTTAACTCAGAAGCACGTGTATAGATAGATATACTCCCCCACAGTCCCTGCAAATGATAGCGCTACTGAAACCATTATAAGCAAGACAGATGTTGCACTTAGCATGCTGATTTGCTTATGGTTGCAATTAGATGTTCTCTTTGCACACTTCTCAATTGAATTATACACGAACCATCAATTTCTGTTCCTACCCTGTATCTACTTTATGTGGTTTCACCTGAAGCCAAATAAATACATATATAACTAAGTGCATCCAACAAGTTAACACAATGTTTACTCTTCTCAAAACATGTTCAAAATGTGTCTTTTGTACAACTTCTTGAAGTGGATTAAGTCTCTGTTTGGCTTCAGTTCAACCTGATCCCCAAATCCAGCCCACATATTGTCAGGTGGATACTAATGGCAGCTGAGTCTTTGAGCCCCATCTTTAGGAGACCATGACTTTACAGAACTGATGTTGAAGAAAGTTGTTGAGATATTTCAGTCACACTTGTGGAGCCACCATCACTAAAGGGATATTATATTTTACCAGCCAGTAAGACTACTATCAAGAAGACTATTTTGTTAATGGATCTGAAAATGGATGAATTTCCCTAAAGGCCTTCGGCTATGTTTCTCATTGTCCATCATTTGCAAGGGCCTGAGATGTATTTTAATGTCATTTAATGTGTGTGTCCCTTCCTGCACGTGTGTTTCTCCTCTGTATCTAAAGATCCTCTCTGCCTGTGTGTTTCAGGTGGTGACAGACCTATCCGTCGTAAGTGGCACCTCCTCCCTGGAGATCAAGTCTGGTCACAACGCTCCGTACTCGCTGGCTGTGTCACCACAGAAACAAGGAAAACAGACAGGTGATTGTGGCTGTTTGTAAGGATGTGATATGGAAAGCAGCTGCACTCAAATGTCAGCTTAATGAGTTCAATAAAGACTTTACCTTTGCTTTAACAGATACAAAGAAGCTTATATTATTAATATTTGAGTACTGTGGTTTCTCAGTGAATAAAGCTACCACTAAACTAACAACAAACCCTCTTTCAGGCTGTGTGTCATTTATAGAGGTTGATGACGCTCAAAAAGGTGACAGGCATGAAGGTAAGCTAAGTTCACCAGTTTAGATTATACATATCGACACATTTGTTTGCATATACAGCCTCTATATGTGTGTGTGTGTGTGTGTGTGTGTTGGAAGCAGCAAATGCACAAGGATGCTATGAGGTGCATTTCACCCTGGAGATCATTTGTGAGCCAGCGGCCCCCATGAAGGTCATGCATGTGCAGTGTGCAGCTCAGGTAAGTTCTTACATATATAAGCATACACGTATATATGTTTCACTCCTCTTGCTTATTACTCCTTGTGACAGAACAATAAGCTGCAGTGCATTTTCTTCAGGGTAGGTTAGTTTCCACTAAGACTACAGATGTAAACAAGCACATCCATAGTTCATCTGATTAGCACAAAAGGGACCAGATGGCAGAGTGATCTAACACATGTTGCTCATGTCTAGAAAGCAGTGGACCGCAAAAAACACTGCGGTGTGTTTGTTTTCCAAGACGAAGGTTTTATATGAGAGAATAAATGAGCTAATGAATGAAACTTTTAAACTTTGCTCACGTTATAACTTCTGCAGATAAACAAGAAAACATAAAGGATGACTTACTGTGGATTACAGGCTTCTTTAATAACATCACCACAGATTAGAGCTGCTGTGAGCCTTTAGACTTAAGCCGAGAAAGAAGGGATGCTTAGAGAAACAGAAAGACATTACCATACATACTGAATGAGCCCAAACCAAATACCCAGCTGTGCCTCTTTTGTTTCATTTTACCTGCATGAGACCTGTTTCATTAAATCAGGATGAACCCTATATGACTGTTTAGCACCTTAAAAAGCTGCAAATCCCCAATTACAGCACATCCACCCTCTTCAGGACTCCAAATTAGATTTTTGCAGTCAGTTGCAAGCAAGCAAGACACTGAAACCAAGCCTGTCTAAAGCAGGGGTTCCAAACTTTAGTGAGTATGTTGATGGTTTTATTTAAAATCTAACACTAGTTTCATTTCTGTTTTTATGTAATGAACAACTTTTATCATTTATGTTCTTGGAAGGCATTTCATTTAGTGTTTTGCGAGCCTCAAGGGTGTCCCGACCCCCACTTTGGGAACCACTGGTCTAAAGAACAGTGGTCTCTAGCTTGTTCCTTGATGTAAATTGCAGGACAGTCCACTCAGTCCACTCAGTCCACTCAGTCCACATAGTCCACGATTATTATTATCATCATAGAAGATGTGCTTCTGCCGCCGGCTACTGTTCCAGGGAAACTTCATCCTCCATCTCCGCTCAGATCAAAAGGCTCATCACAGCATCACAGGGAAAAGCAATAACAGGTGTCATCTTTGAAATATTCCCAGAGCTCAGTTGCCATAGAGATCCCTGTCAGGAACCCACAAGGAGAGATGCTGATGCTGGATGTGTTCCTGGAAGGAGACGACCTGAGCGGAGCCAACTTGGTTTCCATTCCCCCGCGGGAGGCTCTCACCTACAAAGCTACGTTCTCCCCAGTTGGAGTGGGGAAGAGCACAGGCAGGTAAGGCTGAACGCACTGCAGCTGACCCCACCTGTTTTAAAGGATGTAAAGAAGACAGTAAGAGTAGGTGGAAGTGAAGGAACAGTTATAAAACGCTGTGTGTGAATGATCTAAAAGGATAGTGAAGCATTCATAGGAGTACAATAAGTGTAGACCTTTATGTGTACAGTATAACGGCTTATAACCTAAACTTGAAGTGTGATTGGCTACCTCAAAATCCTAAACTATGATTGTCTATCTGCTTTATCAGAGGTAGGCGGGACTTCTAATGAGATCAACTACTGTTTTGCAACCAAGCAGCAAATTGAAGCCGATGCAGGACTGCTAAAAACTGCAGTGCCTGAAGTGTCCACTTCAGGCTAAATTTGCAAAAGTAAGGGCGTAGAAGAGGACAGGTGGGTTCTTTGTAGCCAGATTGTGCCTCAGCATTTCCAATATGGTGGCTGCCATTGTAAGACTTCAGAACACCTCTTCAAACATCAATGAGGGACATCCCTGAGACTAGATGAACGCTTTTTACCGTCTATGATTGTGACAGACTGTTGGAAGCTTGCATCTAATTGTAGCACACATTCCTTTCCCTCATACTTTTGAATTTGTCTAAATGCCTTCCCTGATTCTTTTTATCTGTTGATGATTTAAAACCTGGATCAAAGCAGCAAAACATGTGTAATGTTGCATAAAAATGGCCGCCGTGTGAATATGCTGAACATAACCAGCTCAGCAATGATTCCTACATGTGCTACACTTACAGTGTTGTCATTGCTTTGGATTGTTTGTTTTCTGCTAGTGTGTTGTTCCAGTCAGAGCTGGTGGAGGAGTTCTGGTATCAACTGGAGCTGTACGCTCTTCCTCCTCCTGTCATCACGCTGCCACCGGCCTGCTGTCATCTGGGCAAGTAGGTGCACACACACCGGCAAACACGATCTCACTGCAGGGTTTTTGGCTGGGACGGAACGCACACATTCCGTATAAACAAAGTCATACAGTGCTGTGGATTTGTTCCAAGCTGCAAACCCATCTGCAGGATTTTCACAAACCTTGGTGATGTGTAAGCCGGGCTGGCTCTCTCTTCCAGAGCGGGGCTTTGGTCTCCAAAACATCTTGCATAACCTTGATTTAAAAAAAAAGAGTTGGTTACTTAAATTTGATTGAGTGTGATGCAGTGAGCAAATGGTAGTCAAATTTAGATTTAAATATTCACTCTAAACAAACACAGTCACCCCAAGCCTTCTGAGACAAACACGAGAAACCACACACAGACAGACACAAGAGAAGGTAACGTCTAATTCCTCAGGGAGCACCTCAATATGGCCGTCAGTTATCTCCAACATATTTTGAAAAGGTATCAGATTCTAAACAAGATTAAAACATATGGCTGTTCATGATGTACCACACCTGCAGGAGGACAAAAGCTCTGTATCAAAAAAGTTCAGCACCAAAAACATGACATGCGAGGTAGAAGAAAAGTTTCCACATTACTACGAGTCCATTCTGAGTTGAAATGAGGACATCTCCTGAACAGAGAGATAGTTTACTACGCTAATGAATCGCAATTAAAGCTGCATATCAATTGTGCACACTGCTAATTAGCTCAGTGAATTATAAATGCAACATTTGGGTCCTTTCAGGCATTCATTCCCTTACCTTCAGGCTTTTCTTCCCTCTCTTTTTTCCCTCCCTGCCTTGACAGAAGCCTCACTCTTGTTTTTTAATGTGGACTCTTATTATAAGGCTGCTCACATTGAAAACCTGGCTTCTTAAAGCCTCATAGTCACACCTGATACTTCATCTGTCAGATCTTTGACTTGTTTGATTTCATGCGTTCTTTTCACCTCACTTCCACCAAAAACAAACTGTTTGTCAGGTGGACCAGGCTGACGATTCCAGTGGTGAACCCAACATCTGACACTTTGAAGATAACTCTGAGCAACAGTAACCCCAGAAACTACACACCGGAGATGGATTCAGGGAGTACAGTAAGAACACACACTCATACTTTGTTGTATCAGAGCCACATCCAATTTACTGATTCCAAATACAGCTTATTTTGTCCTGTAATACATCTAAAGCTACCTTGTTCCTGCCTCTGGGGACACTGATTTATGTGTGTTTGTGATTGTCTTTGTAGTTCAATTGATCGTGCTTGCTTTGCATTTGATATCTTAACCAAACCATGCAGTGTACTACGACACTTGATAAGGCAGTTGTCGTCAGGATGAAACAAACAGTCGTCTCTGTGGTCCGTTGAGAGATACAGAGTTGCTGGATGAAAAGCTGTGGGTTGCCAAGCAGTGTGATTTCAAGGATTTATCACTTAAAGCATGAGTGTGTTTATCCTCCCTTACTGTCCCCATGAAAGCCTCTCCCTGTGTTTGTTTATCAGTGTGTGTGTGTGTTCCAGCTTACTGTGCAGCCCCACTCCTCCGCCCAGCTTGGTGTCCGTTTTAGTCCTTCATCCATCGGAGAGGGGAAGCATGCGGCAAAGATCACTTTCATGTGCCCTCAGGTGTGTACACACACACACACACACACACACACACACACACACACACACACACACACACAAACAAACACAAACAAACACAAACAGAGGAAATAGATAACATAGATCACAGTTCCCTGCCGTCACGCATGAGAACACACACACACACACACACACACACACACACACACACACACACACACACACACACACACACACACACAAAGATGCAGAAAAGTTTCTTCCCTTCTGAACTAAGTTGAAGAAAGTGCTCTTGTTTTATGTGATGCCTCATCTCCTCCAATCAAACACGTGAAGCTTAGAGCGATCACACCGACACATAAAGCATTTCATTGGCCCAGATTGTACATTTTATTTAAGGTACAGGAGGCACACTATAAACATTTATTTTCTTTTTCCTTTCTTCTTGCTCCCTCCCTCTGGCCTCCTACAAATCTGTCTCTTTTTTTTTCCTTCTAAAGTTGCAGGAATGGTGTGTGTTGCTGAGTGGGCGAGGTCTTAAACCGCAGAGCCAGGAGCCTCTGAGCATCTCTTCCCCCATCGGCTCCAAAGCCTCCATCAACATTCCCTTCACAAACCCCACTGAGCTCCTGGCCGAGCTCACCATCACACTCACAGGTCACAGGAACTCCTCGCCTTCCTCCGACGCACACTTTGTCACTCGTCACATAGACACGCTCACAATCCTGTGTGTACTTCTGCATGTATCAGATGCTGATCCTAGTGGGGGCCCTAAATGCCACGGAGCTGCTGCACACAAGGCTTTCTGTGTCCCTCTGAGCCTCACTGAAGGTGTTTACTGATAACTTTTCCCTCTATTATGATAAAACAAGTTTAAGGCTCTGTCAGCTTCTGCATAAATCAACCTGAAACTGCATCCTAACTTTTTCATGACTCTGCATCTTTCCTCCGTTCTGGCTGCAGGTGTTCAGATCAGTGAAGGGGCCAGTTTGGATGTGCCTGTGGTGTTTGTGCCTAACTCCATGGATATACACCAAGCCTGGCTCTGCATCACTATGAAGCCCAACAAAAACACCTTCAGCACGTACAGCCTGAGGTGTGTGTGTGTGTGTGTGTGTGTGTGTGTCTCACAGCCTTTATAAACAAGCTTCTACACTGTATTTACAGAGAATTCAGTTTCCTGTGACGTCATGCTCTGGGTGGCGTGAACATCAAGCAAATGCAGGGTTTTTAGTCTCGGTGGCTTCCTTCCAGCACAGCAGGAGACTTCTACTAAAGCAGCCATGTTACAAAAGTGTCCTGAGAGTGTTAACCACCTTTTTGGTCTCATTTACAAGTCCTCTGTCCTTTGCTGTCTGTGGCAGAAGAGACTCTCCCCAAACACACAAGAAACACTGCTGTAATCTAATTAACTGGTTTTATTTTGGATGTTCTTCCTGCCGCCTGGTCTGACCAGCACCAGCAAGAAGACAGCAGGCAGTCCTCTCTGATGTCTAAAAAGCCTGGGTGCCCTCTGCGACATTGGCAGAGCTGAATATGAATACTGGAGGGATGGAAAAAAAAAAGAGAGAGAAACAGGACAATGACAAACCAGGCCACCAGGGTTCCCAGGGGAAGCCAGGCATGTTACTCGCATACCAACCTGAGGCAGAAAGGAGTCCACTCTCAGACTGTCACAGACTGTAGGGAGCTTTTTCATTGTCAGTGCATATTTCTGTGATGATATGTTTATAAAATGAAGATCATGGCTTGTTATGAGCCACTGGTACACCACAGGTTAGTCCATGTGTGCTATACACACTGCATGAGAGAGTGTGATTAGTGTAATGTGCCTTAAATAGATCATATGTAGCTGTCACAGAGTGCTTTGCTTCACATGGAGGGTCCAACCTGGACTGGTTGTACATCACAAACACACTCCCACTCACTGTCACACCTTGGAGCGAATGCAGGAGGCCCATGCTGGAGTTCAGTCCATCAGTCCTGAACTGATTGTTGAATTCTGTCTCTTCAAAACATATCATCTGATCACAGAATCCAGACACATCATGAAAACACATGTCCGGGTTCATTTTAAATTCTTGGTTGCATGAATTAAAAACGCTCTCCATCAATTCTCCAGGTCGGAGCAGGAATCGTCCACCATCTGTTGGATTTACCCTCTTCGTGGGATTTCTGTGGACACGCCTGTGGAGAACTCACCGCTTGGCGTGCTCTTTTGTGAGGCGGGCTGCCAGCTGGAGAAGAAGGTGGATGTACAGATCAGTGGGTGTGTGCCAGGGAACCAAGACCGAGGAGGACGTGGAGGTGAGGGCCAGTGTCTTTGGTTAAAATCCGAAGTTGTCTTGCATTCAGAAATCACTCAGACCTTTCCCTGCAGTGAAAGTTGGCAGATGGCATGTCACAGCATATGACGGTGACATGCTACTCCATATCTCGTCAGATCAGTGACATTAGCCAGTAGTTCAGCAGCAACAGTATACCACCTGGGGATCAGGGGGTGGTCTGTCACTAGTTCTAGTCAAACAACCAGACAAGGACAGACAAGAGAGACATGCTGCTGGACTTCTGGCATGTGGTGTGGCATGACATTAGCCGCTTTCAATCTCACACAATACTCAAAAAAACAAACAAAATGATATTTATTAATCATCAAAGTTGATACTGATTGTGTTCTGAACAGTTTCACAGGTGACAGTGGAAGACTTCTCGTGCAAGGTTCGTTCAGATGTTGAATCAGAGCACTCCGACGTTCAAGACTCCCTTTCTGCCTCCATTGAGGCGGCGAGGAGGGACCCTGAGACCGGCATCGTAACGCTCACCCTTAATGTAGTCTACGCTCCCCTCAGGCAATGCAGGTTAGAACCCTACACACACACCTGTTGGAATAAAACATGACACACACACACGAGTTCAAGAAGAGATTCAGAAGCTTTTCACTTGAATCCCGTTGCTCTCCTTTTCAAATCCACTCTGCTGGTTTGTGTTGCCGGTTAAAGCAAACAAACACCTCGCACAGTCAAGAGAAACATACAGGCACCTTTGAAGTAACAAAAACACACAGCATTAAAAGCCCAGAAACACACTATGAGATGCACACAGAGGTGTACGCAAACACATACACACACACACGCTGTGAGAGCATTATGTAGACTCTGAGAGAGGCACACACACTCAAAGGAAAGACACAAAACTGCACACACTCAGAGGAACAAATAAGCTCGCTGCCTCTGTGAGAAAAACAAGAGGATGCTAATAATAAGTCAGCAAAAACAACACATGCACGTTCTCAAACTCAGACACAAACACTCTCAAATGGAGCATCATGTGGAAACGCTGCATTCATTTATCTCATCCTCCTTCCTCTACAGTATTCTCTCCTTGTGTTTTCTCTCTCAGGTGGGTGTGGCCTCTGCATTCATTTATTAGAAGCTGTCTTCTTGTGCTGAGTCTTAATGTTTGCAGTTAAAGGATGCTGCGCGCTCTTGGAGGCGGAGGGGAAGGCCGTGCTCATTTGCTGCTCGGCTGCTTTAGCAGAACTTGAAATGTAAGGTCAGATCCCCAAAGATAACACATTAACTTTGGTGTGACCTGAAACATATTTTTGAGCATTTAAACACCGGGGGTTCTCCTCTTGTGTGTTTTAATCAGAACACATGCATGGCTTTTAAACTGAGGCCTCACATTAGAGGGAATTTGAGATGCTTCTCATGTCACACAGTGTCTTAAAGATATCTCTCCTCTGAAGAAGGAAGAAGAAGTTGAAGTCTTTTTTCTATCGCATTGGATTGCATTACAAAGATTAAGCCTGTCCCCTCTGCTCTCCACATGGACTGCTTTCCTGTGTACAGCCAAAACCTGCTGATGCGTGAACACTACCCGGTCTACAAACCAGGACATCAAAATCTGGTCCTGCGCCGACAGATCCTGAATTTTTATGCAGAATCACTAAACAGAGATTATAGCAGGATGTGCAGAATAGGAGCTGTACTTCACTGAGAGCTGGTGGACTTCAAAAAACAGGGAGCAGACATGCAGACATGCATGTCTTTGCCTGCACATCTCATATATTTTGCATATTAAAATCTGGGCTATATGATAAAAAAGTGCAAATCAATCATGCAAAATACAAACAGCTTAATAAAAACAGCTCCATGACATCACAAGGAGTCACAAGGCACCCCTAAAAGCCTCTCTGACATCCCCTCCTTGTGCTCTAGTTTCTCCATCCTAAGAGGAAATATTCCGTCTGATCTCACTGTTTAAAGTCACTTTACTTCTTCCTCCTTACTGTACATCGCATATGACACCCCGCCGACCGAAGAGTGCATTCATTTATCAGCTCCAGTCTTCATCTGTGGAGTCCATTAATGAGGCGTGCCCCGGTAGAATCAATACCTCGGAGGGCTAATGACTTCTCCACTAGGAAATGACGGGGGGTGTGGTGCCGCTAATAGGCTCTTCCATTATCTGCATGTTATTTCTGTGCCGTGGGCAGCCAGACGAGAAGGCCAACTATCATGAGCTAAGAGTGGGCCTATTAAAAGACCAGTTTAGGGTGTTTTTTTGCTTCTTTTGAGATAAATAGGAACGCTTAAATTACACGTTTGAAGATGAATAAGAGCGGAGGGAAGATTAGCAGACTCTGAATCAGAGGTTCCTGCATAGGTGTGATGGAGGACAAGCTGCATGCAGGTTTACCTCCACCAGTTACTGCACAACACCTCAATCTGGCCTCCAACTTTATCTCAGATCCAAAGTACACAGATTCACACACAAATTAAATAAGCTTCATAAAAAGTGGGTGTGTCCTCATTGCAGCGGCCACAACTTCAATTCCCAACATCTGCACATTGTTGTTTGTCAACTCTCACTCAATGCAAAGAGTTTTAAATAAAATGATGCGTGTGTGTGTGTCTGTGTGTTCAGGTGTGCAGCTGTCCTAGCCGTGCACTGTGCATCCAGCAGGATCTGGGAATTTCCTGTTAATCTCATCGCCATGGAGCCTCAAGTTGATGACGTCATCCTGATTGAAACCACAGAGCAGGGAAAGACTTCAGCTGTGGGTTTCCATCTGACCAGCACTACCAGGTGTGTGTGTGTGTATGTGTGTGTTTAAATTCTAGCTCAAACTCTTACCTCCTTCAACATGAAACCTCACTGAGCAGAACTTTTAGATTAAAAAGTTCCCTGATCTTTGGAACCAGGAAATTAAAGTGTGAGTTGCACTTTCCTGTTTGTGTTCCTGCCTCACTGTGAGAATGAGATCAATAACTTCCAATACTAATTATAAGCAATACTGCCTTTCTTATTATACTTTGTATTCACTAGTACAGTGTTTGAATGGATGTAATTAAAGGATGCAAAGATGTGCAGACATAGATCCTGCTAGAACAATAATGAAACAGCTGTTAAATGAGGCCTCTGTTCTCTTGTTTGTTTGCTTCATTTTCTTCACACTGCTCCGTCTCTGTCTCTGTTGTTGGCTCAGCTCTCAGCTTGCGTCTGCACAGAAACACCAGTATCACAGCTTTGCTTGTAAAGTCAATAAACAGTAGACAGAGTAAGACATGACCAGATAAAGCACCTGGTTCAGTGCTTGTTTCTTGATTTTAAACAAGCTCATTTAGATGCTGCTCTGTTATTTCTCACCCAGCACACAGCGCTTCTTTATTCTGCTGTTTAAACTGTAATCTAGTTGTTGTTCAAGGTTGAGTATCCTCATGAAGTGACTCTGAAGTTGTCGTTCCAGGAGGCCGGAGCCATTCACTGCAGCGTTCCTGCCTGGCAGCAGCAGCAGCAGTGAGTTCACGGTGACTCCATCCTCGGGGATGTTGCCTCCTGTGGGTTCTGCTGGAGCTCTCATCACTGTGTCCTTTACACCCAGCACGTACAGCAAGCACAGAGCCAGACTGACCATTCAGGTACTTCAATTATTCCTCTCTGATAATCTCAGTCTCTATTGTGTCTAGTTTCTGTTTGTGGTGGTTAATGTGATTAAAAGAGATTTATTTTACTACTTTGTGACATTTTTCTGTCAAAGTTTGTTTAACTCTTAAAACGCTGGCATAAATACAAAAACAGGACTCAAAGTGAAAGTTAAAGGTCCCGCTGTGTTTGTAATAATTCGATCCATAGTAGTTAACTCACATGTAGTGAGAACAGTTGTCAGATTTGCATGCCTGACTTTCTCACTGTCTTTCCACAGGCAGCAGACATGCAGTGGACTTATGAGGTGAGAGGGAAAACACTCACTGACACCCCGCCACTCTGCACTACACCCGACAACGGCAGCCCTTCTGGGCCGCGTCAATCCAGCCAGTGATCGCCAGCGACACTTTGTTGCTCGTAACCTCCAGCTCCTCGTGTTGGCTAACTCCTCCCCTCTGAAAACCTGCAGATAAAGCACCTCCTTGTTCTCTCATACAGCTCAGAATCATCATTTATGTCTGATTTTTCTGCTTATTATTTGGCAACTTTTACCTTTAACTACTCTGATACCATTTAATGTAGAAAATAACTGTTATTAAGTCAGGCAGGTTGCCACATGGTGAAGGGTTTGTCCTTTTTCTCTTAAAATGGCTCATTAGTCGTGTTAGTTTCTCATCTGCAGCTCTAATGAGCGATCTGTCTGCTAATACAAAGATGTTTTTATATTCTCTGTGGCAAAACCTTAGGATAAAAAAACACACGGCTACTTATTGAACTTATTTATAAGACCCCTTCATGCATGTTGTAAAAAACCCTCCACAGCTCCTCACCTCCTCTTCCTCACCCTTCATTATTAGCATGGATTTAATGTGTGGAGTCATAAAGGCAGAATGGCTTCTTCTGGGTTCATCTCCATGAAAAGAGCCGCTGTCCCTGAAGTTTTTACACATTCAGCAGGTTTAGATGTACGATGTGCCATATATGCCAGTAATGGATATGAGGTCGCTATTATGCCTCAGAGTCCACTTCAAGTGAGATGTTTCCAGCTTTATTCTAATCACACCTTCCCTTATGATCCCCCTGTAAGATAGTTGGACCGTAAATTAGACGCATCTCAAACTGCTGGTCCTCGGATATTCTCTACACACATTATATTACACTAACCAGGGTAACCTTGAACTGTACCTCAGTATCTTTCATTTAATGTGTCAAACCACATGAGCTTTAAAAGTTGGCAGGAATGCATGCTGATGTTAATTACTTGACGGGTAGTAGGAAGGAAAGCAATAAAAACAACCACAATGCAACCTGACTTGAGCAGTTTTAGGGCCTGTGTCCACTAACAGGGTTGCTTGTGGTGTCAGCGTCTATGACCTTTGTGTCGCAAAAACAAGCATGGTTGGTTTCCCCTCTGCATGGACCTCTTCCATTGTTGTCACCTGTTGATACAGGAAGTCCTTCCCCTTCTTGAGTTTGATTGGTCGTTATGGAAAAGTAGCATTGACAAGCGCAGCTGTGTTCCCGCTGCAAGTGGACACAGGCCCTTAAAAGAGGAACGTATTGCGGTCTACTAAATACGGACATGAACAGATTTAAAGCTTGTATTTGTGGTGGCATTGACATTTAGCTACTATCTAGAAACTAGTTGCATAACAGCTTGAATTATAACTCGTTTAAATGTGAATCCATATGTAGAAGTCATGTGTAGATAAAATACTGATGCTGTCATTCATGTGCATTCACTTACCTTTCTAGGGCTGTCCTATGGCTCACCTTGTGCCTGTGGAATTATTCACGAGGCAGTTACGCTCAGTTATGCTTCCATTAAGCACCATCTGCAGCCTGCTGGGGCAAGAATGGAGGGAAGGAGGGAGCGAGAGAGAGAGGAATAGGATGGAAAAGGAGAAGATGGAGGATGGAGGGAAGAATTAAAGACATAAAGAGAGGGGAAAGTGAAGGGTGTGGTTGGACGGAGCTTGAGGCAACAGTTAAAGGTGAATATTTGTTAGAGGTGAAGGAAGTCCCCTCTGCATGTGTTTTGCATATCATATGTGAGATGAACAGGGTCTGTGTTTTCCAACTGAAGCCCTTCTGTCTAACAGTATCCATCAATGATCGTTTGTAGGGGTGTTAATTTCTGTCTAAAGAATACCTACATAAATGAGATCCCTCTTTCTCTGTGGATATGTTTCCCTGGCAACAGATGAGCCAAGCCAACAGGGTCTGTTATGTTTGCTGCTGCTGCGGCAAGAGATACCGCTGGAGTCAAACTTCTAATAGTGAAGGCATAATGACAAGCAGACGAGTGCCAAAAAAGCATTTCGCCAACCGAAGAAGACTCTTAAAGTTTAATTTGACTCCCCACTAGAAATCCTCGAGGCCACAGTTTGTCTAAACTGTACAAGTTTTCCAAACCACCCTGGAGGGAAGAAGGAGGGCTGTTCTGCATTGCCACACTAACAGGATGTCATGGAGAGGGAGTGGTGATGGTATTCCTAGGAAGACAGTCATTGTTTGTCTGTTTCTGAAAGTCCCACAAGCGGTTTGACTCACCTCTAGAGTTACACAGATTACGGTTTCACTGTGGAAATTGTTGGTTTTGACAACGCTAGTCATCACTTTTGTTTTTGACCTTGGAAAAGAGCATGAGCTGACAGAACAGTCTCTTATCTTCTTTGTATAATTCTTTCTCCTCACAGATTATGACCCTCCTTCTTCTAGATATTGGAGATAGAGGTCATTCGGGGTCACTGATCGGTTTTCACCTGGCATTGAGAGGAGAAGCAAATCTCAGTTGCTCTGAGAAGTTATTTCATTTGTATCCTGAGACACTTGATGAATATGTATCGTTCAGGATATGCAATTACCACTGCAGACAATGGGTGAAAGGTTGTAATTAACATAGAAAATCATTCAAATACTCTTAATTTCTGCAGTTCCTCCCACTCAATGCAGTTTGCCATAGTTCTCCTGCCCTTTACCCACGTGATCATTTCCTCTGCGAACGCTTAATTGTCCTTTTTTATCTTTGAAAACTCCCGACTTTTGTTTGTCATTCATCTATGACTGCTAACAAACGCTGGTAATCAACATTCAAGAAGATATGATGCACATCTGTAACACTGCCTGCATGTTGAGAGTCGGCCGTGGACAGTGGATGTTTGCATTTTCTACCTCATGCATTACCAGAACTGCTTTTTTAAAGTTCACCTGTTCCTTACAGTGAAGACTAATGAGATGATTTCTCTTTCTCTCTGAGTCTGTCGTACGGGAATCTCTATCTTCAGATTCGGTAGGATATGTTGGCAGGGGTCTGGTGACAGTATGGAGGGTGTTCTGGTTTGAAGTCCAAGTAGCATTGACCGATCATGTATCAGGCAAAATTGGCTCTGAGGTTTGCTTTCACAGCTTGGGTAGCATGTAGCAAAAAAACAAATCTAAATGTAGTGTAGCCTGGCACAACAAATTTACACAATGTTCCTCTGTGCTTTGGACAGGATTTTTTTTAGGCATATGAGCTCCAGCTGATAAAACAAGAGAGAGAGACTGATAACATTTTAGATTTCAAACATCTTTGATGCCGAATGACGGGGGAGCCATATGGAGCCGCGTTCGCTAATCCTTCTCGTTTCCCTGACATTCCTAAATGGATTATCTACTTGGCTGCTTAATACTATTTCATTTTCATTCTGTCACACCGAGTCCTAACCCCATACATCACTCACACAGGGATTCAATTAGCATGGCAGTAATTAAGCAGGGGCTGTGTCTCCCTGAAATGCACACTGCATTATTTGACAGCCTGCCAGGAGGATAGAGAAGTGAACGTGTCAGAGCAGGAGAGTGGGTGATGAGAGAATGAAGGAGGAGGCTACTCTTTATCAAATGTCACTTTGTTTGGTATCCTCACTTGTCACCGCTTGATGTAAATCACCAGTAATCCTTTTTTTGCTTCCTTTTAGTCACATATACCTGACAACATGTTATTGCGTTTCATCCTGGAGTCTTTAATTCCCTCCCCTTTCCTCCCTCCCTCCCTCCCCCTCGCACTGTGAAGCAACGCTGTCTCATAGAAGTTCAGCATCACCCTGATTGGCTGCTGCTTTAGAGGCATGTAATATGACTTTGCTGCTGCTCTTCTGCTGGCTCATTCCACTCAGAGAACACAGCCTGTCACTTCACTGTCATGTCGCAGTCATATTCTATTATTGCTTTAATGCAATATTCAACAGCTAATGTCTGGTTGCTTACATAAAAGCCTTAACATCTCCACTAAAATTAAATAAATATTAAAAGCTGTGCATCACATCACAAAGCCTCTAGATCCAATCTGACCCCGTCTCCTACCTCTCATTTTTACTTGTCTGGTTGAATCAACTCTTTAAATTCCAGCAGGTCGTTCACACTGTGAGATCTGAGGACATCTTTAACCCTGCTCCCAATATCCTGCAGTTTGCTTAAGGCCACTTTTGAAGCCAAAGATATGTTTCATCTGCACACATAAATCCCAGATTAAACAAAAGCAATAACTCCATAATTCTTCTTTTCTTTTCAATCTTTTTATTGGGTCTTACTAGTAACAATGAGCTGAGTCAAGATCAATGTAGAAAATTCAAGTACTTGAATACAAAAAAGTCAGAGGAATAAAGTACTAGGAACTTCCTTGACAGTCAGACACACACACATTCAAACACACACACACACATTCAAACACACACACACACACATAAGCCCTCATATCCCCGTAGTGCTACAACAGAAGTGAAGGGTCCGGTATCGTGGAGCACCCACAGTCCCTCACCTGCTAGTTTGAACAGCCAATCATACATCAGCCCGGTCTCCCACCGAAACAA